>NC_134488.1:16838951-16843734 GCF_040206685.1 Ascaphus truei
CCTGCTCTCAATTTTATTGAGAGCAGGAGTTTCTCTCAGTGCAGCGCGGCGGCCCCCCCTCACAGCGGGCCCGGCCCCATTGTGGGACGGCTCTTGTCCTCCAGCATCCGCCACAGCGGGCGCTGCAGTAGCCAGCGGGGACCTGGCCTTAGGTAGACCAGTAGACACCAAGTACTATCCATAGATACACCAAACTAGCACTTACACTACGCAGGCTAATGGTATATTGTGTGGTGTCTGCCCCCTTTTATAGTATTTGCAGTAACAGCAAAAGTCCAAAATTTGCCAGGTTGCAAACTTATGCAAAGAGCTGCACATCTCTAGCCAGGAACGCATTGCAGAGCAGCGTGCTCTGGGCACTTTCAGTACAGCACGGGGTTATGAACTATTATTAATATAATCAGTACAGGCCATGATGGCAAAAAAAAGGAATCACGTGGTAACTGGGACTTATCCCTGTTAAGAATCTTGCCTCTAATCCAGCAGTGTGCTGTTGATTGCAGGTGTGCAATCAACCACTCCACCTGCCTAATCACAGTTCTGTCAAAAAGCCTGTTCTCAGAAACAGGAGGGAGATTTTCCTCAGTACACAAGGGTGCTGACAAGAGGAAAGAGGTCTTGAGCAGAAAGGCTCTGCTGAGATCAAAACACCCAAAGACCTATATTCCTGGACACAGAGGATCCAGGAACCTACCAGAGACTGACATGAAGGGCCACCTGCTTTAAGGTATCTGTTGAGATTTTGGGAATAGGGTGGGATTATCCCTCCAGCCCTGGAGAAAGGGACTGGGGAAGTAAGTTAGCCCTTAAACAGGGATAGGCGTTTGTTGTTTTCATATGTTTTGCTGTGTTAAAAGGGACAGGCGCAATAAAGCCTTATTTTAATTTCACCTTAAAACAGTCTCCATTGCATACCTCTGCACATGTCCTCTTAAATATGGTGTCAGAAGTGGGATGAGAGGTGGCCCTTGAAGTTCAAAGGGGCCCCGGAGACTGCCTGTGAAAAATGTTGTGCTTTTGCCTGCATAGTTCCTGTAAACAGTCTGAACAACAAAACCAAAGAAAAACATCCAGGCAGCAAAACTGCACTGCATGTGAAAAATGTTGTGCTTATTTTCCTGCATATAGTTCCTGCAAACAGCCTGAGCAACAAAGCAAAGAATCTCATGCAGCAGGGACCAGAATTAAAGGGATACACATCCAGGCAGGAAATCTACACTGCACTGAAGAAAGCCACAAAACCACAAATGGACTCTTTTCCCTAATCCCAAGAGGAGAGAGAGAGACTGCTGAAGCAGGTAAACCTTAATTGCCTATCAAAATGATGTGTAATACAGTATGGTTGTTGAGAAATGGGCTTTGCCTTCCAGCAGTAGTTAGGGTTCAAGAAGTGAGTTAGCGCTCCAGAGGAGCTAGGCTTTGTTTATTGTTTTCTTTTTTTTTTTAATTGCGCTGAAGCAGTGAATACAGACGGTGGTGACCCACGAGCGGTACTGATTCTGGAAGTAAAGGTCACACCGCATAGGACTAACAGCTGTGAATGGAGTATATGCAGAAAAGTGTGAAAATTGATGCAAGACTGTGCTGAAGCAGGGAAAATTTTACAGGCCGGTGACCGACGCAAGGTACTGATTCTGGGAATTTAAAATGGCTGCCCAGCTGAAGTCAAATACAGACTCTGCAAAAATGGGAAGAAAATGTGTTCCTGGTGTAAAGAACCCCACCACACGGAGCAGTGTCCCTTCAGGCCTTATTCAGACGATGAGAATGAATGCATGCAGTGTACTGCTAATATTGTAAAACTTGCCCAAGGGAAGAAAAAGTCTACAGAGAGGCTGTGAGAGCGGCGACCTCTACAAGCAAAATATGCCTACCTGTAGGACTATCACAATTTGGGGTTCTAATAAATACAGTGAGAACAGTTGCAATAGCGCCTCCTGAGGTCGGGAATAAAAATACACCTGATAGCCCCAAAATGGAGGACAAGATGCGGCGTTCCTGTAATGAACCCTACCCCACGGAAGAGTGGCCCTTCCAGTCGAATAAGGAGGAAGATATCTCTTACGGGGAACCCGAACCGAATCACACCCACAGAACACCCCAAGAATGGTGGGGGTGCCTGAACTCGGTACGAACCGAAAAGATCGCTCTCTATGATGACGAATGTGATCGGCAGGAGGAAGAGCGGGAACAGCAGATCGCTGAATATTTACGCCACCTAACGCAACTGCGAGGAAAACATGGCGGATACAGTGAAGCTGCTGAAGTTTCAAACAAAGACGGAGACCCCAGTGTCCCTGATGGGATGGAGTCGTCAAAAACAAAAAGGCGGAAAAAGAAAAAAGGGTCTTCACTTACCGTGGAAGGAACAGATAGATCTGCAGATTCCACGGAGGAAAAGGGGGTCCGAGATGCCCTGCAGCCAGGAGAAATGGAGAATTCGTCCCGCGGATGACCGAATATCCAGAGGGCCCAAGGCAGAAGTCGTGTACCCCAAAGAAGTGTCTGTCCGGTGCTAATAGTGAGAAACGCTCAACCAACCATACCAGGGAAGCGGAGCCGGAAACCAATGAGTGACGATCCATGACCAGCCCTGAAGATGCCCTGAAAATTGCCAGGCGCGACTGTGATCTGCTCCAGGAACAATTGAAACTGAAGAAGGATGATTACGCAGAGCTACAGAAAAATAACTTGGAGCTACAGAAGACTGTGCTCACGATGTACTCTTTGGCCAGGACAGAATTGGACGATCTCAAGACTGAGCTTGAGACTGCAAACGCTACTATTACCACCATGGATGAAAAGCAGAGTCAATCCGATAGAATGATTGCTAATCTGAAGCAGAAGTATGAGGAGGCACTGAAGGAGATTACAGTCTCTCAGAATGAGGTTCACACTCTCCGCATAGAACTGAATGCCACACATCAGGAGGTCAACAGTGTCCGGACAGAGGTGGACATATGCCAGAAGGAGGTTCACACTCTCCGCACAGCACTGGATGCCTCACACCAAGAGATCAGCAGTTGCCGCACAGAACTGGAAGTCTCTAGAAAGGAAATTCACAGTCTCGCTGAGGAGCTGGACATCTCTCAAAAAACTAACCTCAGTCTTAATATGGATCTCAAACTCTCTTACAAGGAGCTTCAGACCCTCAACCTAGAGATGGAAGTCTCACGCCAGGAGACTGTCATTCTCAAAGCAGATGTGCGTAAATGGAAGGAGGACTACATGGAGGACCTGAATAGTACAGAGACTGGAAAAGAAGAAAATTTAAGACTGAAAGAAGAGAATTCTCATTTGACAGACCACGTCAAGAAAAGAATGAAAAGCTGCACGAGCTTAAAGAAATAAATAAACTTTTGGAAAAGGAAAAGTTTGAAGCAGAGCACAGACTGTAGAACCAACTGCAAGGTCTGCGTACGCACCTCCAGAATGCCGAGGAGAAGCAGCAAGCTCTGCAGGAAGACAATCTGCAGGCTGCTAAAGAAGTACAAGTGCTGCAGAAACGTCTGATTACCCAGTATGTCCCCGCAAAGCAGCATGAGAAACTGAAGGCTACCCTGAGCATCACCAAAGCATCGCTAGAGGCCAAGCTTAGAGCCCAGGTGACTCGGCACAAGAAGGTCCAGAAACTGAGACTAGTAACTGTGGCCCGAGCAAAGAAATTCACAGTGCTTCACAATACAATGAAAATGTGGAAGCAAGCTCAGAGAAAGCAAAGTGTGCAGATAAATTCCCTGAGAAGAGACTTGCAAGACGCACTCAAAAAACAGGGATCTCTCGCGGATGAGATTACAGTTCTACAAGGACAAGTATTGACCCTGACTAAGCGTCAGTAACCCACAGCCACCAAAAACCCATGAAGACAAGGGTACAGTGAGAGCTGGGAATACTGCTCGTCTGAAAAACAAGGTTGCAAAATTTGAACCACCTAAACAAGCACTGGCAAAACCTTCAGCCACCGAACAGGAAATCAAAAAAAGGTACACGTGCAGAATCACAACCAGAAGAATCCTTAGCTGATGAAGCTGAAAAGATGGGACATACTCTGGAAGTGGATGTGGAATTGCAACTCAATCCCAAAGAAGCTGAACTAGCAACTCCATTGAGTGGAAAAAGTGCAGAGAGACAGCTTCAAGAGCGGAAAACTCAAAGGGCTATTCTTAAACGCTCTGCAACTTTTGCCATACAGTCTGCCTACAATAAGAGGAGCACCCGACGCAAGAGAAATCTCATGATCGCGCACGCAGTAAAAAGACTATACTTGGAAAAAGTCCTCCTCGAGCGACTGAGGAGTGCTGATTTCAAGCGCCTTCGGGAGGAGACACGAATAAACTGGAGAAAGGGCTCCAATTCCAGCGGGACTGAGGGTTCTCTTCCTCCATCCATTCTCATTCAAGTCACAGAGATATCTCGAATGGGAGTGGAAGGATGGGCTTCGGCCGTGGTAAGCCCGAGCTTCCCACAAACAGGGGAGGTATGTAACAGGGACTTATCCCTGTTAAGAATCTTGCCTCTAATCCAGCAGTGTGCTGGTTGGTTGCAGGTGTGCAATCAACCACTCCACCTGCCTAATCACAGTTCTGTCAAAAAGCCTGTTCCCAGAAACAGGAGGGAGATTTTCCCCAGTACACAAGGGTGCTGACAAGAGGAAAGAGGTCTTGAGCAGAAAGGCTCTGCTGAGATCAAGACACCCAAAGACCTATATTCCTGGACACAGGGGACCCAGGAACCTACCAGAGACTGACAGGAAGGGCCACCTGCTTTAAGGTATCTCTTGAGA
>NC_134488.1:16843934-16973345 GCF_040206685.1 Ascaphus truei
AATGTCTTGTTTATAATGTATAACCCTGCTCACTTAATGTAACCATGTATTTGTCATTATAACTCTGTGCCCAGGACATACTTGAAAACCAGACGTATCTCTCATCGTATTACTTCCTGGTAAAAAAAATTATAAATAAATAAATATTCCCTATAGCTTGTATATTTTTGGCTATGAGTCGAAAGCGTTTGTGTTAAACCTGGGTTAAAACTCAGGGTTTTCAAAGGTGGGTATAAGTCTCGATGGCTCTGTTATTATTTGGAGTTTTAATTTCACCATTGGGCAAAACATTTTCAAGTATGTGACTAGATAGAACCTCCTAATATCCGGGATCACCGTACCCCCTCTTTCCCTTGGAGAAAGCAAAACAGATCTCGCTATTCTTGTCCTTTTATTACTCCATATAAATGGCATTATCTTATTTTGTAAATCTCTTCTATATTTTAATGTTATAAGTATCGGTAGAGTTTGAAAGCGATATAGTCACCTCGGAAGGAATGTTCATCTTAACAGATAAGATATGGCCCGTCCAGGAAATATGGGGTTTAGACCAAATTTGTAAATCTTTTTTAATTTTGGTAAATATCTCTGGATAATTATATTTATGTAATGATTGGTAGTTTTTAGTTAAAGATTCCTAGATATTTTAACAGAGAGTTTTTCCAGTAGTAACTGAAGTTCAATTCGAGAAGCTTAACTTCTATTTCCGTGGGTGTTAGGTTTGGGGCCTCGGATTTAGCTGTATTAATCTTATACCCGAGAGAAAGCAAAACAATATTGTTTATAAGTGACTATCAATTTTGTTTTAGATCTGGCTTTTTGGGGGTGTGAATCCGGTTAGAGACATCATGTAGATATTTTCAGGGTAGTGCTATAATAAGGGGCAACCAATTAAATTAAGCCAATTGTGGGCAGCGTCAACGTTTTGAGTTTTAAAACATCCTTTGATTTCTATAGCAGGTTTTAGGACACCTCTCCAGCAGTGCAAGATCTTTGCAACACTTTCCAGTTTGTGATAATTTGTTGATAATTTGTTGCCAGCAGTTTGAGCTGTAAACTGTAACAATAGATAATGTTACCTTAGTAATATAAGGATACATTGTAGCTGTTGAGTTATACAGACTAAAGGATTGATTGATTGATTGATTGATTGATTGATTGATTGAAACTGAAAGGTGGCCATTATGTTAGGCCCACAATCAGGATTTTGACAGATTGATAACAGGAGCACCAAATGAGTTTAGGTAAAAATGTAGAATTATACATTGTCACATGCTTTACATATACAAATAAGAAAAAAATGAGGAAAAAAAGGGTAAAGTAGTATTGTTGCTTTAAATTGTATTACACAAAATACAAACTGATTTAATTTTTGTGACTGTATGCTGTTTCTGACCAGCACTATAAGAAAAACCTCTGTCTATATTACAGGGTAAAAATACTATCTACTAAAATGTGAAATAGGTTAGTATGTCAATTGGAATTTTGGCTATCAGCAACTTGTCATTTTGTGACTCACACAGATGGGCTTCTTCTACCCTCCCCGACCTTTATATCTCGAAATGTCATCAAAAATAATACGTACCTCAGCATAAAAACTGGTACAGCTAGATTAATGGACAGGAAATCTAGGCACCAGCACAGGGCCTACTGGGACAGGGGGAGGGGTGGGGGCACAAATGCATTAATTAAACAGGAAGCGTGTGTGTGTGTGTGTGTGTGTGTGTGTGTGTGTGTGTGTGTGTGTGTGTGTGTGTGTGTGTGTGTGTGTGTGTGTGTGTATCTCTATGTGTTCCTCTGTGTGTGTCTATCTTCCTCTGTGTGCCTTCCCCACCGCCACCTTGACAAGCAGAAGGTGTAATTGGGACCCCAAACTGATGCTTTGCCTTCTGCCAAGTATGACCTTAATCCGACTCTTGGAATGTGCACTATTATTTATAAGAAATGGCTAAACGTATTCTCTAATATCTATGACAGTATGTTAGTATTTGTTTGCGCATATATTACATGCGGTGGATACAATGTAAATGACACCTACAGCAGAGTAAAGAAACTGGGAATTGGACCTGTTTTTAAAGGCTTCGCTGCCAACAGGACGAACAATGTGTGTCAATAAAGGAAAGGTGTTAAGGGACATAAGGTATTGGAACTTGGGTGAAGACATTACTGCAGGGGTTCTCAACTCCAGTACAGTTCGTACAACAAAAATGTTCATTATTTGTCTTTATTTATGACTAGCTGAGAGACCCGGCGTTGCCCGGGAGTTAAATTTCCCGCTAGGAAAAGGGGGGGGGGGAAAGGAGGGGAAAAGGGGGGGAGGGAGGGGGGAGGGACAGTGGACAGGAGGAGGGGAGGGGGGAGGGACAGTGGACAGGAGGAGGGGAGGGGGGAGGGACAGTGGACAGGAGGAGGGGAGGGGGAGGGACAGTGGAGGGGAGGGGGGGAGGGACAGTGGACAGGAGGAGGGGAGGGGGGAGGGACAGTGGACAGGAGGGGGGAGGGACAGTGGACAGGAGGAGGGGAGTGGGAGGGACAGTGGAGGGGAGGGGGAGGGACAGTGGAGGGGAGGGGGGAGGGACAGTGGACAGGAGGAGGGGAGGGGGGGAGGGACAGTGGACAGGAGGAGGGGAGGGGGGAGGGACAGTGGACAGGAGGAAGGGAGGGGGGAGGAACAGTGGACAGGAGGAGGGGAGGGGGAGGGACAGGAGGAGTGGAGGGGGGAGGGACAGTTGACAGGAGGAGGGGAGGGGGGAGGGACAGTGGACAGGAGGAGGGGAGGGGGGAGGGACAGTGGCCAGGAGGAGGGGAGGGGTCGAGGGACAGTGGACAGGAGGAGGGGGGGGGACAGTGGACAGGAGGAGGGGGACAGTGGACAGGAGGAGGGGGGGGGCAGTGGACGGGAGGGGGGGGGCAGTGGACGGGAGGGGGGGGGCAGTGGACGGGAGGGGGGGGCAGTGGACGGGAGGGGGGGGGCAGTGGACGGGAGGGGGGGGGGCAGTGGACGGGAGGGGGGGGGGCAGTGGACGGGAGGGGGGGCAGAGGACGGGAGGGGGGGGGCAGTGGACGGGAGGGGGGGGGCAGTGGACGGGAGGGGGGGCAGAGGACGGGAGGGGGGGCAGAGGACGGGAGGGGGGGGCAGTGGACGGGAGGGGGGGGCAGTGGACGGGAGGGGGGCAGTGGATGGGAGGGGGGGGGCAGTGGATGGGAGGGGGGGGGGCAGTGGACGGGAGGGGGGGCGCAGTGGACGGGAGGGGGGGGCAGTGGATGGGAGGGGGGGGCAGTGGATGGGAGGGGGGGGGCAGTGGATGGGAGGGGGGGGCGCAGTGGACGGGAGGGGGGGGCGCAGTGGACGGGAGGGGGGGCGCAGTGGACGGGAGGGGGGGCGCAGTGGACGGGAGGGGGGGGGACAGTGGACGGGAGGGGGGGGACAGTGGACAGGAGGAGGGGAGGGGGGAGGGACAGTGGACAGGAGGAGGGGAGGGGGGAGGGACAGTGGAGGGGAGGGGGGGAGGGACAGTGGAGGGAAGGGGGGAGGGACAGTGGACAGGAGGAGGGGAGGGGGGAGGGACAGTGGACAGGAGGAGGGAGGGGGAGGGACAGTGGCCAGGAGGAGGGGAGGGGTCGAGGGACAGTGGACAGGAGGAGGGGGGGGACAGTGGACAGGAGGAGGGGGACAGTGGACAGGAGGAGGGGGGGGGGCAGTGGACGGGAGGGGGGGGGCAGTGGATGGGAGGGGGGGCAGAGGACGGGAGGGGGGCAGAGGACGGGAGGGGGGGGCAGAGGACGGGAGGGGGGGGCAGTGGATGGGAGGGGGGGGCGCAGTGGACGGGAGGGGGGGGCGCAGTGGACGGGAGGGGGGGGGGCGCAGTGGACGGGAGGGGGGGACAGTGGACAGGAGGGGGGGGACAGTGAACAGGAGGGGGGGGACAGTGGACGGGAGGGGGGGGGACAGTGGACGGGAGGGGGGGGACAGTGGACGGGAGGGGGGGGGCAGTGGATGGGAGGGGGGGGCAGTGGACGGGAGGGGGGGGGAAGTGGACGGGAGGGGGGGGCAGTGGACGGGAGGGGGGGGCAGTGGACGGGAGGGGGGGCAGTGGACGGGAGGGGGGGCAGTGGACGGGAGGGGGGGGCAGTGGACGGGAGGGGGGGGGCAGTGGACGGGAGGGGGGGGGCAGTGGATGGGAGGGGGGGGCGCAGTGGACGGGAGGGGGGGGGACAGTGGATGGGAGGGGGGGGACAGTGGACAGGAGGAGGGGAGGGGGGAGGGACAGTGGAGGGGAGGGGGGGAGGGGGGAGGGACGGTGGAGGGGAGGGGGGGAGGGACAGTGGACAGGAGGAGGGGAGGGGGGGAGGGACAGTGGACAGGAGGAGGGGAGGGGGGAGGGACAGTGGACAGGAGGAAGGGAGGGGGGAGGGACAGTGGCCAGGAGGAGGGGAGGGGTCGAGGGACAGTGGACAGGAGGAGGGGGGGGACAGTGGACAGGAGGAGGGGGACAGTGGACAGGAGGAGGGGGGGCAGTGGACGGGAGGGGGGGGCAGTGGACAGGAGGGGGGGGCAGTGGACGGGAGGGGGGGGGCAGTGGACGGGAGGGGGGGGGCAGTGGACGGGAGGGGGGGGGCAGTGGACGGGAGGGGGGGGCAGTGGACGGGAGGGGGGGCAGTGGACGGGAGGGGGGGGGCAGTGGACGGGAGGGGGGGGGCAGTGGACGGGAGGGGGGGCAGAGGACGGGAGGGGGGGCAGAGGACGGGAGGGGGGGGCAGTGGACGGGAGGGGGGGGCAGTGGACGGGAGGGGGGGGCAGTGGACGGGAGGGGGGCAGTGGATGGGAGGGGGGGGGCAGTGGACGGGAGGGGGGGCGCAGTGGACGGGAGGGGGGGGCAGTGGATGGGAGGGGGGGGGCAGTGGATGGGAGGGGGGGGCGCAGTGGACGGGAGGGGGGGGACAGTGGACGGGAGGGGGGGGACAGTGGACAGGAGGAGGGGAGGGGGGAGGGACAGTGGACAGGAGGAGGGGAGGGGGGAGGGACAGTGGAGGGGAGGGGGGGAGGGACAGTGGAGGGAAGGGGGGAGGGACAGTGGACAGGAGGAGGGGAGGGGGGAGGGACAGTGGACAGGAGGAGGGGAGGGGGAGGGACAGTGGCCAGGAGGAGGGGAGGGGTCGAGGGACAGTGAACAGGAGGAGGGGGGGGACAGTGGACAGGAGGAGGGGGACAGTGGACAGGAGGAGGGGGGGGGGCAGTGGACGGGAGGGGGGGGCAGTGGACGGGAGGGGGGGGCAGTGGACAGGAGGGGGGGGGCAGTGGACGGGAGGGGGGGCAGAGGACGGAAGGGGGGGCAGAGGATGGGAGGGGGGGGCAGAGGACGGGAGGGGGGGGCGCAGTGGACGGGAGGGGGGGCGCAGTGGACGGGAGGGGGGGGCGCAGTGGACGGGAGGGGGGGACAGTGGACAGGAGGGGGGGGACAGTGAACAGGAGGGGGGGGGACAGTGGACGGGAGGGGGGGGGACAGTGGACGGGAGGGGGGGGGGACAGTGGACGGGAGGGGGGGGGCAGTGGACGGGAGGGGGGGCAGTGGACGGGAGGGGGGGGGAAGTGGACGGGAGGGGGGGGCAGTGGACGGGAGGGGGGGGCAGTGGACGGGAGGGGGGGCAGTGGACGGGAGGGGGGGGCAGTGGACGGGAGGGGGGGGGGACAGTGGACGGGAGGGGGGGGACAGTGGATGGGAGGGGGGGGGACAGTGGATGGGAGGGGGGGGACAGTGGACGGGAGGGGGGGGGGACAGTGGACGGGAGGGGGGGGGGACAGTGGACGGGAGGGGGGGGGACAGTGGACGGGAGGGGGGGGACAGTGGACGGGAGGGGACAGTGGACAGGAGGGGGGGGGCAGTGGACAGGAGGGGGGGGCAGTGGACAGAAGGGGGGGCACACACACTCACACACAGTGTCACACACACTCACACACACACACACACACACACACAGTGTAACACACACACACACACATACACACAGTGTCACACACAGTGTCACACACAGTGTCACACACACACACACAGTGCCACACACACACACACACACACACACACAGTGACACACACACACACACAGTGACACACACACACGTCACCTCTCCTTCCGGCCGTCGCCATCTTAGTTAGTCCGCGAGGGAGGAAGGGGGTCCTTCCGGGCGCCGCCATCTTATGTGCCGCGTGGCAGGTGCAGGCTGCCTGCCCACTGCCTGTCAGAGGGGGGGGAGCTGAGCAGAGCACTGGGGGGGAGCTGAGCGGAGCACCGGGGGGGAGCTGAGCGGAGCACCGGGGGGGAGGTGAGCGGAGCACCGGGGGGAGCTGAGCGGAGCACCGGGGGGTAGCTGAGCGGAGCACCGGGGGGAGCTGAGCGGAGCACCGGGGGGGAGCTGAGCGGAGCACCGGGGGGGAGCTGAGCGGAGCACCGGGGGGGAGCCGAGCGGAGCACCGGGGGGGAGCTGAGCGGAGCACCGGGGGGAGCTGAGCGGAGCACCGGGGGGGAGCTGAGCTGAGCACCGGGGGGGAGCTGAGCGGAGCACTGGGGGGGAGCTGAGCGGAGCACCGGGGGGAGCTGAGCGGAGCACCGGGGGGGAGCTGAGCGGAGCACCGGGGAGGAACTGAGCGGAGCACCGGGAGGAGACACGGGGAGAGGAGGTGCGCGTGGGTCACGATGACTTGGATTTCAGGCTGATGTTCGGGGAGGAAGAGGCGGAGCCTCCGGGACCGGCGGGTAAGAGCCCGGGAGATGTACTGCTAACACTGTGAGCCCCACAACACCCCCCCCCCCCTACCGTGTGTGTCTGTGTGTCTCCTTTGGCCCGTCAATCCGCCTCAGGCCAATGAGAGGTGTGCGGGGCGGGCGGGCCAAGGGACCAATGAGATTTCCCCTAGGGACATAGGACATCCAGACAGGCATACAGTGCTTTCACTAATATAGTATAAGATGTGCTTGGAGTTTTTTTTATTACAGTACCATCATCCGAGCCTACAACCAAGCAGTCTAATCGCAGTTCTTTGTCACACTACATTATATTTGCACAATTTCTGAGCCCTCTTCCATATACTTCCCAGTGCTAGAGAAGAGTTTAAATTGATGGGCCTGACATCTTCTCCAACATGGGGGTCAGTGGCTTCACAGCATATTGGTAGCAAAATTTGATGGCAAATGGTGAACAGACGGCGGTCACTGCTCCACTCTATGTGAGTTCGAGCAGTGAAGCTCACCCTTCCTTTTCAATCCTGCACAGATCAAGTAAGTAGTGCTCCATTTCCCCCTTGTCTCCCATTCCTCCCCCCTTGTCTCCCAGCCCCCCTTGTCTCCCATCCCCCCCTTGTCTCCCATTCCCCCCTTGTCTCCCATGGCCACCCTTGTCTCCCATGGCCACCCTTGTCTCCCATGCCCCCCCCCTTGTCTCCCATGCCCCCCCCTTGTCTCCCATGCCCCCCCCTTGTCTCCCATGCCCCCCCCCCTTGTCTCCCTGTGGGAGAGAGAGAGAGTGTGTCTGTGTGGGAGAGAATGTGTGTGTGGGACAGAAAGAGTATGTGTGGGAGAGAGAGTGTGTGTGTGTGGTAGAGAGAGTGGGTGGGAGGGAGAGTGTGTGGGGGGGTTAGAGAGAGAGAGAGAGAGAGAGAGAGAGAGTGTGTGTGTGTGTGTGTGTGTGTGTGTGTGTGTGTGTGTGTGTGTGTGTGTGTGTGTGTGTGTGTGTGTGTGTGTGTGTGTGTGTGTGTGTGTGTGTGTGTGTGTGTGAGAGTGGGGGGAGAGAGAGAGCGTGGGTGGGGGGAGAGAGAGAGCATGCGTGTGGGAGGGAGAGAGCATGTGTGTGGGAGGGAGAGGGAGTGTGTGTGGGAGAGGGAGTGTGTGTGGGAGTGTGTGTAGAAGAGAGAGGGAGTGTGTGTGTGAGAGAGAGAGGGAGTATGTGTGTGTGTGCATGCAAGAGCGAGAGTGAGGGGGTGACAGGGGAGAAGGGGGGGATGAGACAGGGGCAATGGTTGGGGTTCACCAGAATTGCAAAATATAATTCTTGTGTTCCCTAACCAAAAAAACATTGAAACCCACTGCTCTAACTGATTCCGTTCTGAGCTCACATGGACTCACATGTGGTACTTCCTAACTCCTTTTGAAAACCCCATAATAGGCTTCTATAAATTCAAACAAGTAGCTAGCGGTCTGCACATAATAATGTAATGAGGCTTTAAAACTATTTCTAACCTGCTTTGTTCCAGATCTGACTAGAAAGCTTCAAACAGGAGACCTCGGAATCCCCCCTAACTCAGAAGACAGGTCGGGAACGCCTGCACAATGAAAACACGTAGAGGTCACGAAGGGGAGCTCTGCGCATTCATCCATTGGCTGGAGCAAGACAACCAGGAAGCACCAGCGGAGGAGAACCATCGGCCGTGCGTTCGTGCAGTCCGGACATTTTCACGTGCACACATGGCACCCGCTGCGCTTGTGGTTAGTCCTTGCGCCCCTCACTGTGGTTTCAGATCAGTTTCCTACTATTTGACACTTCACTAGTTTATATTTAGTGGGTTGTTTGATTTAAAGGTTTTTTGATTCAATATATTTTTTTTTGTGGTTATTGTTGTAAGGATGCGGGGCTCGTGGCGCTCACGACGCGACCCCTCCTTACCTCCAAATGCCCCCGCTGCCGTGGGACGGTTCCCTCGCCGCTCCCAGCCTGCCTCCGCTGTGTGGGGGCGCTCCACCCGCTCCCAATGGATCGGCGCTGCCCCGCGGACTCTCGTAGCGCTGGCAGCCCCCTCTGGTCCCGGGCGCGCACTCACCAACCTTACAGAGCGCGCGCTGGGCACGGATAATTTATTCACTGCACTAGCAGTGAAACCACGCCCCCAATCCTCATACAGGTGTAATCCTGCTTCCCCCCCCCCCCCCCAGACTCTCCGGTGGTGTCTAGGGTACATGGGGCTGATTACATGCGGTGTGGTGCGTACCTGTGAGGAACAGGAGGGCCTGAGCTTCCCGCGGTGTTGTGGGGGAGCCAGGACCGAGCTTCTGGGGTGATAGCCTCCATGATCTCTTAGTGGTGCAGCGCCTCCATCTTCTATACTCCCAGGGTAATGGACAGGACCGGTATAGAAGAACCCCTCAGGTCCCAGGGTTATACTCTCCAAATCACACACAGTCTTTACGGATGCAGAACAGTCTCTTTATTTGACAGAGCAACAATATCCCAACGATAAGGCTTCCAGCAGCCGCAATACAATCGCCAGGACGAGGTACCCAACGCTCACCTCCTCTCCTTCCCTCCAAGTCCCTCTTCCGACAGGATGGTCTGAGCTAGGGCTTCAATACGCCGTGGCCCACCTCCAAGGTTAGCCTCGAGGTGGGTCTTGAATTCTCCCCCCCCCCCCATCACCCCTGGCAGTGGGGTGAGGGCATTGGTCCACCAGTCTATGATTCTATCAGCTCTACTTATAGACGCTGATCGTTTCAGTTCCTCTCGCTCTCATCCGGCACGCTGCGCCGGGGAGCCCGCAGCCTCCTGATACTCCTCGGACCGTTCCGCAGGATTCGTGGCTCACGGCATAATACTCAGCAACTCTAGACTCTCGATATCACTGTTCACTCGAACTCTTCCTAAGCTACTCTCTCTTCCGAAGGACCATCAAAAGAGAGGAACACAGCACAAAAGCACAGAAGAAGAACAACACCAAACTCACCGGAGTTGGTTGCTAAATATAGAGGTAGCCCCTCCCCTCATAGTGTCAGCAGAGCCTCCCCTCTTGCTCACGCCTGCAGCAGAGTCCAGGCCTGCGTCTACCACTCAGGTTAGGGCTATGAAGGGGGAAAACCCATGATGATTACTGGCGCCTGATCTTAACAGGACTTATCACAGTAGAAGGAAGATAGGTATAGCCTGAGCTGTTTACAGGGGGCTACACTTTCCCTATGGTGGAATCCAATGGTCCCCACTTGGACCTATCTTTAGCAGTACCATCCTGCGGCGAACCACCTGGGAAACAGCACACATATCAATCATAATACATGCATAATGAGGCAGTAATTGTAATTACATCCGGGTACTCCCAACATAGAGAACCCTACAGATAGTGCCTTGGATTAGGCTTCCATACTCGTCGTCCATTATGGTCAGTGACAGTTTACAGCGAACGACTGAACCGGCCCATGCTCAGGCCTGTATGTAACACCGTGCATGTAAATACACTGGCCGATGCTCCATATACGCACTAGCTCACTAATCTTATCCTCATTGTGATACCCCGCCCGACCGTACTTGGTCCGCAGGTACTCTTGAACTGCCTCCCTAAGCCAACTGTCTCGGTTATCTTCAACCTCTCTCATGATGGGCTCCGGCACGTAGGGATATTCATAACCGTGCGACTGCCGGTATCTAGCGACTATGGCCCGGTCAGCTCGACTTAGCTTGGTAAGCGTGCGGTGCCCTGCCCTGCTTGGAAGTAACCAAAACAATGGCTCCTCGGAGGCTACTTCGTCATACAATATACCGGGGCCTTGAGGTACAATCGGTTTCTGCTCTATCTCCCTCAACCGGTGATCTAACCATCTCCTGCGGAGTGAAAGAACCAGCCGCCCACCAATGGTCTACTACATCGTTCTTAATCAACAAGAATCGCGTACGGTCCATCCCTTCGTGGTACCCGGTGAACAAAGGTGCCCACCATTTATCGCGGTGCTCGTACTCAGCGGCCTGACTAGTGCGTTGTACATCAGAATCTACCTGTGATGATACACCGGACGTACCCGCATCAGTAGATCGCGAGCAATCTCTAATCCCCTTGGCATTATAATACCTAGTGGGGTTCATTTTGGACACCACTGTACTAGTAGACCCAGTCTCTACTGGAGTGTGAGACTCTCGGTCTCTCCCTTTAGCTGCAGGAGAAAACGGCACAGGGTTAGGTACAGGTATAACACTTGAATACGGTATCTCCCCCTCAGACCCTTCCTCACTCAACTCCCAATCCCGCAAGTCCTTGGAGTATTTGGGGTTTTTACATAATTTATCCCTGGTAGGTCCCGGTGGCACCACTCGTGACGGGGCAGGGGCAGTGGCCGGGGCAGGGGGGCTAAGGGCCGGGGTTGGAGAAACATCCAGAACATTGTCCAGCAAACGGGTAACACCCCGCCCAATGAACATCTTCTTAGCGGCACTCCCCCTCATGCTCTGGGCTTCTCGGAAGGGGCCTCGACTCTGTAGCTTAGTCCTGGCCATGACAAAGGCTATGTGTTGCGGAGAGAATATCCCCCCAAGACTGGTCTTTCTCCCAATGGAACCGGAACTGATGTTATCCGAATCGCCGGCCGAGTCCCCATCCGCCCCGGGGTCACGCACCGGCCGTGCGTCGAGGACCCCCGGGGGCGGCGGTGGAACCTCCGGTACACGATAGAACAAGTAGGCCTCAAGCCTCTCTTTCTCGTTCACCGTGAGTGCGGTCTGTGCCTGGTGGGAGTAAGGGGGTGGTAGGGTCTCCTTACCACTCCGCTGCTTTTTGATGACATCGGGCTCCGCTAGGATCGTCTCGGTCTCCGTTGCACTGGGAGTCACCACGGCGGTGGGACTCGTACTGGCCTCCGGCTGCACCAGCGTTCGCCGTCGGATGGTCCCCGGACTTGTCTGTTCTCTTTTGATGCCTTTGGGGTGGTTCGCCGGTAGGCGCATCGCCACCGATGCCACACCCATCTCCTCCTCCTCCGAAGAAACCACGATCGGCTCCTCCGCTAGGGAGTCACCTGGCTCTTCAGCGATACAACCCGTGGATATAGGTACAAAATGTCCTCGTTTGTGTACCTCCCTTACGGTCGCGCTTGTCTGGGTGGCCAGCTTGCTTAGTTCGATAACTAGCTGGGCCTTGGTTCCTCCCGATATGGTATAACGGGGACCCAGGGCAGTCTTTTCTGTGTCGTCCGCCACCTCCGTCAAAGTTCCTGGAGAGGCACCCCGTGGCGTGCCGAACAAATCCCGCGGCTCGGTAGGCCACAAGTAAAACGTGCCACATTTAGCGCATCGGGCCTTGGTACTCGGTACCGCGCCGGGTAGTCTGCAGTGCACACACAAGCACCGAACATATTCGTGCTCCGCTACTGCCACGACCGGTAGGCCTCCAGGTACTTGGTGAATGGAGGTACTTATCACTGACATGGTTCGTTCAGAGGGAAGACAACTCAGTTTTCTAGCTCCTTGCTCCTTGAAGGTCCGACAAAAGTGACGCTCCTCGCTCAGGTCTCCGGTCCCTCCCTTCGTGGGGGAGGACCTTCCTGATTGGCTCTTTGTGGGCAACCTCCCTCTGGTGGAATCCAGAGGCGGGGTCTTTTCCTTGTCAGCATGACGTGGCCTTTCGGCTTTCGCGCCACTCCGCTCCTCCTGCAAGAAATCTGGGTTTGGCGCCAGACTCTTGCACATTTCCTGCCACAACTGTCTCACAGTCCTTTTGCAAATCTCATGTGCTTGCTCCAGGTTCGGCGGGAACTGCCATTTTAGCTTGCCTCTCCTGCTCCTCGGAGCACGTGTAGGGATGGCCGCCATCTTGGATACTCCCTCCAAATGTGCTTGTGCCCTACTCTCCATGTCTAACGGGTATCTCGTACCTAGACCATGCTTTCCCTCCAAATGTGGACTCTGCATCTTCATACTGTATGTGACCCACTAAATTGAGGTGGCTGGTACCCCAGGCTCAACGGAACTCCTCTCCTCCTATGCACTGTACTCCCGATATCTACGTGCAAGTGCTCTGTGGTGCGGGTGATAGCTAAGATACCTCTTCTCTAGGTAGGGGCGTCTCCTGCTTTTGGCCACGATAGCAGGCCCTGGGCCATGGTCCCTGGGCTGGTTAACAGGCTGACCCCCCCAGTGGCCTCACGCTACCTGCCTCAAGGGGCTCGATCAGCTCTAACTATCCACCCCTGTGTAACACGGGCCCTGGGCCATGGTCCCCGGATTGGTTACCGCTATGACCCCCCCAGTTGCCTCACGCTACCTGCTTAAAACACCTGCCGGGAGAGTGCATCTTAGTCTGCCTGTTCTGCCTCGCTATAAGCCGGTCCTGTTCTGATAGATATCATCTCAGCAGCGCCTCCAAATGTAACCCTGCTTCCTCCCCCCCCAGACTCTTCGGTGGTGTCTAGGGTACATGGGGCTGATTACATGCTGTGTGGTGCGTACCTGTGAGGAACAGGAGGGCGTGAGCTTCCCGCGGTGTTGTGGGGGAGCCAGGACCGAGCTTCTGGGGTGATAGCCTCCATGATCTCTTAGTGGTGCAGCGCCTCCATCTTCTATACTCCCAGGGTAATGGGACAGGACCGGTATAGAAGAACCCCTCAGGTCCCAGGGTTATACTCTCCAAATCACACACAGTCTTTACGGATGCAGAACAGTCTCTTTATTTGACAGAGCAACAATATCCCAACGATAAGGCTTCCAGCAGCCGCAATACAATCGCCAGGACGAGGTACCCAACGCTCACCTCCTCTCCTCTCCAAGTCACTCTTCCGACAGGATGGTCTGAGCTAGGGCTTCAATACCCCGTGGCCCACCTCCGAGGTTAGCCTCGAGGTGGGTCTTGAATTCTCCCCCCCCCCCATCACCCCTGGCAGTGGGGTGAGGGCATTGGTCCACCAGTCTATGATTCTATCAGCTCTACTTATAGATGCTGATCGTTTCAGTTCCTCTCGCTCTCATCCGGCACGCTGCGCCGGGGAGCCCGCAGCCTCCTGATACTCCTCGGACCGTTCCGCAGGATTCGTGGCCTACGGCATAATACTCAGCAACTCTAGACTCTCGATATCACTGTTCACTTGAACTCTTCCTAAGCTACTCTCTCTTCCGAAGGACCATCAAAATAGAGGAACACAGCACAAAAGCACAGAAGAAGAACAACACCAAACTCACCGGAGTTGGCTGCTAAATATAGAGCTAGCCCCTCCCCTCATAGTGTCAGCAGAGCCTCCCCTCTTGCTCACGCCTGCAGCAGAGTCCAGGCCTGCGTCTACCACTCAGGTTAGGGCTATGAAGGGGGAAAACCCATGATGATTACTGGCGCCTGATCTTAACAGGACTTATCACAGTAGAAGGAAGATAGGTATAGCCTGGGCTGTTTACAGGGGGCTACACAGGCTTAACCCTAAAGCTCCCCACCTGGCTGCCTATCATAGGAACCAATCCAGGACAGCTCCTTGTGCTCCTCCAGGACTGCCTCCGTTCCCTATTGGTCAGCCGCAATATATAGAACCTGTCTTGCCTCTCTCACATCGCTCGACATAGTCTCCACTGCGGATGTCTACTCTGGCACTTTCTCTCTTTGTTTATTCCGGTCACGACTCGGCTTGGCGGATTGCACTCTCTGGCTCTGGACCCCGGCTCTCAACTGACCTCACTGCCTCTTACGCCCCTCGACCTCTGCTTGGACATCGACCTTCCGGAACTCTCCTCTCCCTGACCTTAGCTAATGGCAACGACTACGGCTCTTCTTTACCGGAACCGGCAAGTATTGCTACAGCTATTACCACCTGGCCTGGCAACGCCTAAAACACCACACTCCGGACACGCTCCTTCTGCTGCGGGTGCATGAACACCATTCTAGTAGTGGTGGATCGGTTTTCCAAAATGGCACATTTTGTTCCTCTCAAGGGATTACCCTCCTCACCCGCCCTAGCGGATATTTTTTCCAAAGAAATTTTCCGGATCCACGGCATTCCCACTTCCATCGTATCAGATCGGGGTTCTCAATTTGTTTCCAGATTCTGGAGGACTTTCACCAGAAGACTGGGAATATCTTCCTCTTTTTCTTCTGGATATCACCCTCAATCTAATGGGCAGACCAAGAGGGTTAATCAATCTCTCGAAGTATTTAATGTGCTTCGTCTCTGACTCTCAGGATGACTGGGCGGAATTACTTCCCTGGGCTGAGTATGCCTTTAATTCCTCCAGGAATGAATTCACTCATGAGACGCCTTTCTTTATTAATTATGGATTCTACCCGGCTCGCTTACCTATTTCCAATATCTCCTCTGGAATACCAGCTGTGGATGAACACATCTCTCTTCTACAGAACTCTTGGGCTAGTATTCAATCAGCACTTCAAAAGGCCTCCCTAACTTCAAAGGTCCAGGCTGACCGCCATCGCCGACCTGCACCCAACTACAAGCCAGGGGACAAGGTTTGGTTGTCCACCAAGAATATCCACCTCAAGACTCCTTCCCCTAAACTGGCACCTAGGTTTCTGGGGCCATTCCCTAACATGGAGCAGGTAAACCCGGTGGCCTTCCGTCTTCAATTACCTCAAAGCATGAGAATCCCTAATGTTTTTCACACATCTCTTCTCAAGCTGTTCATTTCCAGTTCTCTCTTTAAAGACCACACTCTGAGACCTGACTCAGTTATCATACAAGGCAACGAAGAGTATGAGGTCCAAGCCATACTGGATTCCCGCCTCTCGAGAGGTAAGGTTCAATTCTTGGTCCATTGGAAGGGCTTTGGACCCGAAGAAAGATCGTGGGTATCTCTTAAAGACATTCACGCACCTGGGCTTCTCAAATGTTTCTGAAAGAAGTTTCCGTCCAAACCATGGGAGGATCGTCCTGAGGCCGACACTGAAGGGGGGGTACTGTAAGGATGCGGGGCTCGCGGCACTTATGACGTGACCCCTCCTTACCTCCAAATGCCCCCGCTGCTGTGGGACGGTTCCCTCGCCGCTCCCAGCCTGCCTCCGCTGTGCGGGGGCGCTCCCCCCGCTCCCAATAGATTGGCGCTGCCCCGCGGACTCTCAGAGCGCTGGCGGCCCCCTCTGGTCCTGGGCGCGCGCTCACCAACCTTACAGAGCGCGCCCCGGGCAAGGATAATTTATTTACTGCACTAGCAGTGAAACCACGCCCCCAATCCTCATACAGGCTTAACCCTAAAGCTCCTCACCTGGCTGCCTATCATAGGAACCAATCCAGGACAGCTCCTTGTCCTCCTCCAGGACAGCCTCCTTTCCCTATTGGTCAGCCGCAATATATAGTACCTGTCTTGCCTCTCTCACATCGCTCGACATAGTCTCCACTGCGGATGTCTACTCTGGCACTTTCTCTCTTTGTTTATTCCGGTCACGACTCGGCTTGGCGGATTGCACTCTCTGGCTCTGGACCCCGGCTCTCAACTGACCTCGCTGCCTCTTACGCCCCTCGACCTCTGCTTGGACATCGACCTTCCGGAACTCTCCTCTCCCTGACCTTGGCTAACGGCGACGACTACGGCTCTTCTTTACCGGAACCGGCAAGTATTGCTACAGCTATTACCACCTGGCCTGGCAACGCCTAAAACACCACACTACGGACACGCTCCTTCTGCTGCGGGTGCATGAACACCATTCTGCGGGTGCATGAGCACACAAACTGAAAGCTGAACAGATTCTAATTAGATAGTCACATACAACTCATTACTGTATTATCTAGTTTAGCGGAAACTGCTAGATTTACAGTGCCTATATATATATATATAAAGTAAAAAATGAATAGAAGATACCATTCTGTGGCTAACGAATATACGTGTGTATGTATATATATATATATATATATATATATATATATATATATATATATATATATATATATATACAGTGTTCGACAAACCTATACATTTGCTCGCCCCGGGCGAGTGGATTTAACCCCCGGGCGAGTAAATATTGGCCCAAGCAGCACACGTTTGGTACTAGGTGGCGAGTAGATTTTTTTGTGTGGCGAGTAGATTTTTTGGTGATTTGTCAACCACTATATATATATATATATATATATATATATATATATATATATATATATATATATATATATATACACACATACACAGATAGGAGTCCGATATGGGACAAGCATCAGCATTTTTTCTGTTTACAGTGTGCCAACTGAGTTTCTATTTTTTCGTGTGTGTGTGTGTGTGTGTGTGTGTGTGTGTGTGTGTGTGTGTGTGTGTGTGTGTGTGTGTGTGTGTGTGTGTGTGTGTGTGTGTGTGTGTGTGTGTGTGTGTGTGTGTGTGTGTGTGTGTGTGTGTGTGTGTGAAAACCAACACAGAAAAAAAGAATCCCCTGATAGCACTCTAGCATACAAAAGTAACAAAATGTATTAATCACAAATAGACATACATGGGATAAAAAAGGGAGCGGTGGTGTCCTGCCTGCTGTGAGATGGTACTATAGCCCCTTAAAGACAAAAATAACAAGCTGATCTCCCAGGGGTCTCCCCACTATGCTGGCGTGGTTGTGGCGAAGTGGGGAATATTCTGCATATATTCTGGTCATGTCCCAAAATCCAACAAACATGGACGGAAGTGTTCACCTTAATACACAAGATCCTAGAAATCACTGTCCCACATGACCCAGTATATATATTGTTAGACAAGCCAATAGCCAATATTCCCCGAAAAAAAGCTAGAGTACTAGCCCAAATGTTAAATGCTACATGGTGTACAATTGCCAAAAATTGGAAACAACCTGCCACCCCATCCTTAAACCAAATAAACAATACAATTTGGCATATAATTTATATGGAAAAACTCTCAGCCTATCTGAACGATTCTACCTCGCGATTTTCTGAGATTTGGGCCCCCTGGTTACGCCATGCAGGTATATCCCCATATATAGATTAGAATATTCGGTACAGAGTTATACATGTTGTAACTAAAATGTTGTGTACAATGCTATATTTTTATAAATGCTTCCCCTCCCCCACCTTCCCACCTCCCCTTTTTTTTATTTGTTACTAGCTGAGAGCCCCGGCGTTGCCCGGGATGTTTGTGGTGTGGGTGTGGCATTTGGGTGGGGAGTGGTCCACACGGCCCATGTGCGGTGGTAGTGCTGCTGTGGCTGTACTGATGGTGATTGTATTGGTGTGCTGATTTGGGAGGGTTTGGTGCTGATGTGGGGGTGCGGATGTGGGTGTGCCGATGGGGGAGGTGCAAAGGTGGTGATGTGTGGGTGCTGATGGTGTTGATGGGGGCTGGGAATGGTGGGGAGCCGAGAATGCCAGTGTGCTGGGGGGGCATGGGATACCGGTGTGCTGATGTGGTGGTGCTGGGGTGTGTGTGTGTATACATGTTTGTGTGTATACATTGTATGTGTGTGTGTGTATACGTGTGTGTGTGTGTATGTGTACGTGTGTGTGTATACACGTGTGTGTGTATGTGTATACACGTGTGTGTGTATACACGTATGTGTGTGTATACACGTGTGTGTATACATGTGTGTGTGTGTATATACGTGTGTGTGTGTGTGTATATACACGTGTGTGTGTGTGTGTATACACGTGTGTGTATACACATGTGTGTGTGTATACATTGTGTGTATGTATATATTGTGTGTGTGTATACGTGTGTGTGTGTATACACATGTGTGTATACACGTCTATACATGTTTGTGTGTGTGTATACATGTTTGTGTGTATACATTGTATGTGTGTGTGTGTGTGTGTGTGTGTACATTTGTGTGTGTGTATACACATGTGTGTGTATACACGTGTGTGTGTGTGTGTGTGTGTGTATACGTGTGTGTGTGTGTGTGTATACATGTGTGTGTGTGTATACATGTGTATGTGTGTATACATGTGTGTGTGTGTATACATGTGTGTGTATATACATGTGTGTGTATATACATGTGTGTGTACACATGTGTGTGTGTGTACACATGTGTGTGTATACACATGTGTGTGTATACACGTGTGTGTGTATACACGTGTGTGTGTGTGTATACATGTGTGTGTGTGTATACATGTGTGTGTGTGTATACATGGGTGTGTATACATGTGTGTGTGTATACCTGTGTGTATACGTGTGTGAGTGTATACGTGTGTGTGAGTGTGTGTACATGTGTGTGTGTGTATGTCTCCATGTGTGTGTGTGTATGTCTCCATGTGTGTGTATGTCTCCATGTGTGTGTGTACGTGTACATGTGTGTGAGTATACGTGTACATGTGTGTGTGTGTACGTGTCTACGTGTACATGTGTGTGTGTGTGTGTGTGTGTGTACGTGTACATGTGTGTGTGTGTGTGTGTGTGTACGTGTCTACGTGTACATGTGTGTGTGTGTCTACGTGTACATGTGTGTGTGTCTACGTGTACGTGTGTGTGTACGTGTGTGTGTACGTGTGTATACGTGTGTGTGTGTATACATGTGTATGTGTGTATACATGTGTGTGTGTGTATACATGTGTGTGTATATACATGTGTGTGTATACACATGTGTGTACACATGTGTGTGTATACACATGTGTGTGTGTGTATACATGTGTGTGTGTGTATACATGTGTATGTGTGTATACATGTGTGTGTGTGTATACATGTGTGTGTATATACATGTGTGTGTATATACATGTGTGTGTACACATGTGTGTGTGTGTGTACACATGTGTGTGTGTACACATGTGTGTGTGTACACATGTGTGTGTATACACATGTGTGTGTGTATACACATGTGTGTGTATACACATGTGTGTGTGTATACACATGTGTGTGTGTGTATACATGTGTGTGTGTATACATGTGTGTGTGTGTATACATGTGTGTGTGTGTGTATACATGTGTGTGTATACATGTGTGTGTGTGTATACATTATGTGTATGTATACCTGTGTGTATACGTGTGTGAGTGTATACGTGTGTGTGTGTGTGTGTGTACATGTGTGTGTGTATGTCTCCATGTGTGTGTGTGTGTATGTCTCCATGTGTGTGTGTGTGTATGTCTCCATGTGTGTGTGTGTATGTCTCCATGTGTGTGTGTACGTGTACATGTGTGTGAGTATACGTGTACATGTGTGTGTGTGTGTGTACGTGTCTACGTGTACATGTGTGTGTGTGTGTGTACGTGTCTACGTGTACATGTGTGTGTGTGTCTACGTGTACATGTGTGTGTGTCTACGTGTACATGTGTGTGTGTCTACGTGCGTGTGTGTACGTGTGTGTGTGTATACATGTGTATGTGTGTATACATGTGTGTGTGTGTATACATGTGTGTGTATATACATGTGTGTATATACATGTGTGTGTACACATGTGTGTGTGTACACATGTGTGTGTGTGTACACATGTGTGTATACACATGTGTGTGTGTGTATACACATGTGTGTGTATACACATGTGTGTGTGTATACACATGTGTGTGTGTATACATGTGTGTGTGTATACATGTGTGTGTGTGTATACATGTGTGTGTGTGTGTATACATGTGTGTGTATACATGTGTGTGTGTGTGTATACATTATGTGTATGTATACCTGTGTGTATACGTGTGTGAGTGTATACGTGTGTGTGTGTGTACATGTGTGTGTGTGTATGTCTCCATGTGTGTGTGTGTATGTCTCCATGTGTGTGTGTGTATGTCTCCATGTGTGTGTGTACGTGTACATGTGTGTGTGTGTCTACGTGTACATGTGTGTGTGTCTACGTGCGTGTGTGTACGTGTGTGTGTGTGTGTGTGTGTGTGTGTGTGTGTGTGTGTGTGTGTGTACGTGTGTGTCTACATGTGTGTGTATGTGTGTGTGTGTCTACGTGTGTGTGTTTGTGTATACGTGTGTGTGTGTATACGTGTGTGTGTGTATACACATGTGTGTGTACACGTGTGTGTGTGTACATGTGTGTGTGGGTACACGTGTGTGTGTACACATGTGTGTGTATACACATGTGTGTATGTATACACATGTGTGTGTGTGTATACACGTGTGTGTGTGTGTGTGTGTATACATGTGTGTGTGTGTGTATACATGTGTGTGTGTGTATACATGTGTGTGTGTGTATACATGTGTGTGTGTGTATACATGTGTGTGTATACGTGTGTGTGTGTGTGTATACATTATGTGTATGTATACCTGTGTGTATACGTGTGTGAGTGTATACGTGTGTGTGTATGTCTCCATGTGTGTGTGTGTATGTCTCCATGTGTGTGTGTACGTGTACATGTGTGTGAGTATACGTGTACATGTGTGTGTGTGTACGTGTCTACGTGTACATGTGTGTGTGTGTGTACGTGTACATGTGTGTGTGTGTGTGTGTGTGTGTGTACGTGTCTACGTGTACATGTGTGTGTGTGTCTACGTGTACATGTGTGTGTGTCTACGTGTACGTGTGTGTGTGTCTACGTGCGTGTGTGTACATGTGTGTGTACGTGTGTGTGTACGTGTGTGTCTACGTGTGTGTCTACGTGTGTGTCTATGTGTGTGTGTGTGTGTCTACGTGTGTGTGTTTGTGTATACGTGTGTGTGTTTGTGTCTACGTGTGTGTGTTTGTGTATACGTGTGTGTGTGTATACGTGTGTGTGTGTGTATACGTGTGTGTGTGTCTACGTCTGTGTGTGTGTGTGTCTACGTGTGTGTGTGTGTGTCTGTGTCCCTGTGTGTCCTTTGGCCCGTGACTCCGCCTCAGGGAAGGGGGGGGGGGTGGGGGGGGTTTGGTTGGGGGGAGGTGGGGGGAAGGAGGGGGGTGGGGGGGAAGGGGAGGTGGGGGGGAAGGGGAGGTGGGGGGGAGGTGGGGGGAAGGGGGGGGGTGGGGGGGAGGGGGGGAGGTGGTGGGGAGTTGGGAAGGGGGGTGGGGGAGGTGGGAAGGGGGGTGGAGGTGGTGAGGAGGTGGTGGGAGGTTGTAAGGGGGGAGTGAAGGGAAGGTGAAGGGGGGGTGAAGGTGGGGGTGGAGGGGAGGTGAAGGGTGGGGGTGGAGGGGAGGTGAAGGGGGGGGTGGAGGGGAGGTGAAGGGGGGGGTGGAGGGGAGGTGAAGGGGGGGTGGAGGGGAGGTGAAGGGGGGGGGGGGTGGAGGGGAGGTGAAGGGGGGGTGGAGGGGAGGTGAAGGGGGGGGGGTGGAGGGGAGGTGGAGGGGAGGTGAAGGGGGGGGGGTGGAGAAGGGGGGGTGGAGGGGAGGTGAAGGGGGGGTGGAGGGGAGGTGAAGGGGGGGTGGAGGGGAGGTGGGGGGTGAAGGGGAGGTGGGGGGGGTGAAGGGGAGGTGGGGGGGGTGAAGGGGAGGTGGGGGGGTGAAGGGGAGGTGGGGGGGGGGGGTGAAGGGGAGGTGGGGGGGTGAAGGGGAGGTGGGGGGGTGAAGGGGAGGTGGGGGGGGTGAAGGGGAGGTGAAGGGGGGGTGGAGGGGAGGTGAAGGGGGGGTGGAGGGAGGTGGAAGGGAAGTGGAGTGAGGGGTGGTGAGGGGTGGGTGAGGGGAGGTGAGGTGAAGGGGGGTGAGGGGAGGTGAAGGGGGTGAGGGGAGGTGAAGGGGGGGTGAAGGCCGCTCCCTCACCCGTCCGGCCGCTCACTCACCCGTCCAGCAGCTCCCTCACCCGTCCGGCCGCTCCCACGTGTATCTGAGGCGGGAGGCAGCTTGTTGTGGCCGCTCCCCCGCTGTGTCCCGGGCGCTCGCTCGCTCCGCTGACTGTAGCGGCGCCGGGGGGAGGGGGGGGGTGGAGGGGAGGTGATTTGAAGGGGGGTGAGGGGTGGGTGAAGGCCGCTCACTCACCCGTCCGGCTGCTCCCACGTGGAACTGAGGCGGGAGGCAGCTTGTTGTTGCCGCTCCCCCGCTGTGTCCCGGGCACTCGCTCCTCCGCTGACTGTAGCGGCGCCGGGGGGGGGGGGTTTGAAAGCGCGGGAGACACGGGGAGAGGAGGAGGTGCGCGCGGGTGTGGAGGCTGATTTCGGGGAGGAAGAGGCGGAGGCGGGTATGTGAGCCCCCCCCCCCGGGTTATACATGCTGCTAATGTACACCCCCCCCTACTGTGTGTGTGTGTGTGTGTGTCCCTGTGTGTGTGTGTGTGTGTGTGTGTGTGAGTGTGTGTGTGTGTGTCCCTGTGTGTGTCCCTGTGTGTGTCCCTGTGTGTGTGTTTGTGTCCCTGTGTGTCCTTTGGGCCGTCACTCCGCCTCAGGCCAATGAGAGGTGTGCGGGGGCGGCCCAAGGGACCAATGAGATTTCCCCTAGGGACACCGGACATCCAGCAGGCAGGCAGGCTGGCATGCATGCATGCATGCATGCAGGCAAACATACAGTGCTTTCACTAATATAGTATAAGATATGTTTTGTTAATTCTTATTTTGTATGAAAAAATGCTCAATAAAAATTCAAGTAATAAAAAAATAACAAGCTGAAATAGGCTGTTACTAAATTTGAATTGGTCTAAAAGGGGAACATATGACTGAACTATAATGTGGAGACATGTCATGAAAAGCTGGTACTATATGCTTAGCAGATGAAATAACTGCACCAATAAATAATGAGAATGTAGAAGTAAACCAATGTTTGCCTCTAACAACTCAGACCGGCCAGTCAGGGACTGCTGAGATAACAACCCCTATAGTGAGTCAGTGTGTGCATAACAGCAATAATATGCAGTAGATGGAATAAGTATAATTTGGCACACACAGAGGTAGACTAATTGACAGATGATACAGCCTATTTCAGCTTGTTATTTTTGTCTTTAAGGGGCTATAGTACCATCTCACAGCAGGTAGGACACCACCGCTCCCTTTTTTAACTTATGTATGTCTATTTGTGATGAATACATTTTGTTACTTTGTATGCTAGAGTGCTATTGGGGGATTCTTTTTTTCTGTGTTGGTTTTCATATTATTCCCATCCCCAGCACCGCCAGTGGTGTTATCATTTACACCTCATTAAACTGGTTTTAGCACAGCTTATTTATATAGGTCTGTTGCAGGCTTCTCTGGTGTGTGTTTGTGTGTGTGTGTGAGTGTGTGTGTGTGTGTGTGTGTGTGTGTGTGTGTGTCTCTGTCTCTGTACGCATCTGTAGATACATAGATATACATACGCATACATAAACAGATATAATAACATATATTGTGTTTTGATTTACTCTAGAATCTCTTTGGAGCAGGGATATCCTTAACTATTGTAACAAGTGTTAATGTTGCAATCTTTTTTTTCTACTGTGTGTATTATATTTATTCTACGTTTCCTTTCCAAACATTTTTTTTATCTTCAAAACAGAAAATAAAATTCTTCTTTTTTTTTTTTTAACCAAAACCCTGGTCTATGATATCAGAGACCTCTGCTGAAGACTCATCGCCAGCTCTTTGTGACATTGGGGAAGTCATTAACAAGTGTACAGCCTCTGACACAGCTTATTGTAGCTATAATTATATTTACATGGAGTGCTCTTTACCCCAGGAGCACTACAAAAAGCCAGCCCAGAATACAAATATCAAGTTTAGCATGTCTCTGTCTCATTTCACTTCTCAGATTATGGAAAATCTCTACACCAAGATGAACTTTTCTAGTGTTTTTTAAATTGCTAAAATTGAAATTGCGAAGACATACTGTATATCCTGATGAAATCCACCTAAATCAAATGAACTACGTATAACAATCTTAATTGAAAAAGAAGATATCTCATTTTGGATAGTGTATGAAATCTATGAGACCACCGATGCCACAAGTGATCCCATGCATAACACATCCTCAATGCATTGTTCTAAATTATCCATTGTAACGTCACTTGTTCATCACAAGGAAAGCAGCACTATATTTGGGATTTCCATGTCCCCTCCTCTAGGTTACTTTTTGTAACTATATTTTTTTTCTTACAATTTTGACTGTGTATGCAGTACAATACTCAACATTTTCTGACACAAGACCCCAACACACAGAGTTGTCAATCTAGTTCCTCAGACACATTAAGGTCAAGTGATTTGTCCAAGGGAGGTGTGTTAAATGTCTCTCTTACATCAAATACTTTACATGTAATGAGATCTACAGAAATCTTGGGACAGCTGTATTCTCCAATGTGACTCCCCAATGTA
Organism: Ascaphus truei; assembly: GCF_040206685.1. Taxonomy (NCBI): domain Eukaryota; kingdom Metazoa; phylum Chordata; class Amphibia; order Anura; family Ascaphidae; genus Ascaphus; species Ascaphus truei. Next base: position 16,868,702 of record NC_134488.1, read on the forward strand.
CAGTAACTAACTACAGTAGCGGCATACTTTATTCTTACTAATGCCGGCGGCATGCCAGGATCTACTCCGGCTGCCGCCAGTCAAGACCGCGCGCCGCCGCTGTTCCACCACGCACCCCCCCCCCCCTCCGCTTCGGGCGCATTTTGGCCCCCTTCCCGACCCCGAACCCGGCTCCTGCTCTGCCCCTCTGCTTCCCCGCACCCCCGCTTACCTCAATTTACACTCCAGGGGTGTCGGGGAAGCCGGGGAAACCGGGCGCGTCACGTGACAGTGACGTCACAGTGCGCCGCAACTAGCCGCGTCTCCACGCTTCCCGCACGCATCCTGCCGTGCGGGAAGTGTAAGAATAAATAATGTCGATACTGTATATCACAATATATGTCAATTAAGAGTGAACCTTTGCAAATCAGATATAATATGTATGAAAGAAAGAACTATCGGACAATTATACTGCATGCTTCTGACATTCTGCCTTTGATAACAGATTCATTCATTACAATATAATTATTGTTAAATTGGATTTCTTACAAGGTGACACTGAGAGGACAGTGACATTATCAGAAGACCACTTCTCCAAGACCTTCCTTCCTATACTTCCCATTAGAAAGCTGAATTAATGATTTCTTGCTGACCCAAGCGAAAGAGACGGACAGTCAGTGCAGTAATGCGAGCTGCTGAAATGTCAAATCTTTGTCAAGAAAAATCGACTAATTCGCAGTGACAATAGTGAATAAACCTATAACATGAGATAATGTAAATAAGCAGTGATTTAAAAATCACTCGAGTTAGTGATATCAATACGTCAATAATGGAAAATAGCCCAAATGATAGGACTCGGGGCCATCTATCTATTATTCACTCAAATTACATGACGACTGGAAGTGTATGGTGCAAAATTAAAGCAGGTCAATGACACTGAAGATTTTGTTATGAACCCTTCACATTGGTAACATTATCATGAAAAAAGAGACACCAGTTTTTAGGAAACTAGTGAAATACTAGGAAGGAAATTATACAAGTTATTTTGCAATAGAGATTTTTAAGGTATGTACCTTCATATTGGATGTGTATTTTTTTTTTTTCCCCATGAAAATGCCTTGCAGTTTATTTTGTATGTGTAGTGTGGTGAATTAAGGGGCAGCTAGAACCAGAGTACACATATACTCATTGTTCTAGGACAGGGGACCACTTATGATTGAGAGCACTTTGCTTTTCATCCTTGGCCAAAATTGTCTTTCAACCAGCGTGATACTGCAAATGTGTGAGACTTGATAGGCCTGGGATGTCTGTGTCCCACATCTCAAGCTTTCATAAATACATCCTACTTTATTAAAATGAGACTTGATAGGTCCAGGAGATTCGTGAAATAAGTCCAGGGTCAACTTCCTAGCACCCCAACTCCTCCGTTCAACTATTTCCATCGGGGTTCTGCTCATGTATAGTGGAGTACTGGGCCCTGAAGTCCTCTTTGGGGGTCTGAGTACATCTAATGCATTATAATTACAGATGTAGCCAATGTTATTACTAGAGATGGGCACGTTTTGGGGGCAATTTTGGATCCGCAGCAGATCGTCCGGTTCCTTTGGTCTGTGGATTTCAGCGGATCAATCTCAAAAAGGGTGATTCTCGTTTTGTAGATATTTTATTATTATTACCAATAGACTCCGCGGATTCTGCAACCCGTGGACGGATTTGTAGAATCCAATCCGCTTGCAGATTTTACGCCATGAAACGGATTTGGGTGGGGGGGGGGATATGCGAGAAAATCCGGGAAACTGATTTGGACGGATTCGTCCATCTCTAGTTATTACCCCCATTAATACCACGGAATAACACAGTAAATATCACATGCATTAAGAAGATAAAGAAAATGCTACCATTGTTTTCAATGGCGCTCACGGTGATAACATGGTAATTAACGAGATGGTGCAATAACATCTGCTATATCTTGGATGGCAGCCCCTTCCAAGTCTTCGCACACCTCTCCCCGATAACACTTGCCAGATGATATGGTTTCAGGCCGGTGAAAGAGGTACTACGACGGCGTAACATAAAATGTAAGTAGGGCCACAACTTTCATCTGATCATCCTTAAAGATGGAGCAGCGATGTCGAGAACTCAGATGGAGGAAGAGGATCTACTCAGCAGGCTAGGCATCACCAGAGACCGTCCTGCTGGCCACAGTGGTAGCCATGGCCTGGTCCCCCGTTCCCTGCGATTGAGATTCCGACAGTCCCAAGCATGAGAATAGAGGCCCTCCCGTCTGCGGCCGTGGGGGGAGGTGTGCGGAGCTCCTCTGTTCATATATGAGACAGCAGCTGTGTATCTCTGCTCTCATGGAGGCCATGGTTCCTACCATGTAACTATAGAATTCATCCCATTTGGTTCCTAGCCCCAGTACCCCCTGACAAGTTTAGTCTTACTTTGTTTAAGTTAGTTCACATAACAGACCCAGCATGGCCAGATTTCCAGTCTTTTAGATTCCCTGTCGCTTTGGATGGGCCAATGTAACAGAGTTTTCTCAGCCCTATGTGTGTGTGCACATATTTCCAAAGGCTTATCCCTTCATCTGCAAATCAGATACCACTATCTTCCTCTCCCCCACAACCCTGTTACGCGACTATAGGTGCCGGCCACCCTGACGTGCTCTGTGTTAAAGCGCACATGTACTATGTTTCTCATTAATGTTCTCTCATGTTATTCAGGTTATTTCTCTTTGTTATATTCACAATTACTGTTATCTCTTTTTCTCTATATGACAAAAAGTATGTTATATCATTGTACATGTTAGGAATTCACAACCTCCCTACGATCGCTGCCCTACAAACGGTACCAATAGCCAGGCATACAAACCAATATGCACTCATCCACATAACATCTAAAAGTAACAGGCTTTCTCTAAAAAGTATATATCTCACAATGCCAGGGGACTAAATAACCTACGCAAACATAAGATGGTGATACTAGATTACAAACAAGTTATTGTATTTCTCCAGGAGACCCACTTTAGCACTCAAGCAAAACCCCAAATTCCAAGACAAACAATTCTTCAAATTTTCATAGCCTCAGCTCAAGTCAGAAATAGAGGTGTCGTTATCCCGTTCCACAACAAAGCCCCTAGTCTAGACAAAATGGTTGCAGACAATATCTGATACTCATAAGTAAGATAGGGGACGCTCTCTTTAACCTCGCATGTATATACGCACCTAACATGACATAGAAAGCTTCTTCACAAACATTTTCAGTACGTTGGGGAGAGTCAGGGACAGTCAGGTAGTCCTGGGGGTGATTTTAACACTGTACTTGACTCCAACCTAGGTAGGTCAGATACAGGCTCCCGACCCCTGCAGTCACAAGGGACGCTAGGTTTCTACAAGAGAAATGCAGACAGGCCAGACTTATTGATGCTTGGAGAGGCTTACATCCCCTTGTGCGAGATTACACCTTTTTCTCAGTCATCCCTGGGTCGTATTCATGCATAGATTACATATTTGTAGACTCAGACCTACTCTGCCGGGTTGCAGAAGTACGTATCCTCCCAAACACATGGTCCAACCACGGAAAGATTTCCATGGAGCTAGAGAGTATTCTCTCAAGGGGTCGGTCCTTCTCGTGGAGATTTATGCAGGGGTACCCCCCAGTCTGTTTCAGGGCCAGCGGGCAGGTGAGCTCCCTCAAGCATGTTTGGTAGGAATGCCCCAAGATCACTGTCATGTGGTCTAACATCTTTGAATTAATCTCTGGTATCCTTGGGACGACGTTACGCAGTGACCCCTGGATAGCATTTCTCAATAGACCCAATTAAGGCCTCCCACACTTGGCTTGGAAGTTTGTGAAACACATTGTCGCAGCAGCCCGCTATTGTGTTGCTGTTCAGTGGAAGCATCTAGAACCCCTGAGTATCAGCCAGATTTAAAACAGGATTAAGCATTTGATGTGTATGGACAAGCTTCCTATCTGACCGATGCTCCAGATTTACCAAAGTATGGGATCCATGGATAAAATATTTCAATGACCCCTCCATAAATGGGGTCACAGCCCATCTATGAGAAGGCATTGCTTCCTCCCCACTCCTTGAGGCACCTCTGGATTGCGAGGGCACTTGGGGTAAAGATGGTGAGGTGGCACGTAAGACACACCATCATTAGTGTGCTCTGTGGGGCGAGAGAACCTTCCCTGCTCCTTTCCATCCTTTGGTTGTTGCATTGATGCTCTGTACGCACCCCCTCCCCAATTCTTATGTTCCCTTAACTCTTCTTTCTGTACCCCAATCACAAATAAAGTGTGTTACAAAAACAACAAAAACCCAGAATGTTATAATACAATAGGTGTGTCAAACAGAAATTAAAAAGAATCCCCGCCCCAGGAAGCTTACCATTGAAGTGGTATGTTCAGAGACTTACAGACATAATAGGGGAAGAAGTGAAGTTCAGTGACTGGCAATGTCATCCCAAAAGGATTGCTACGTGTCTCAGTGGGTATGGAGAGAAGTGGTCATTAACCCAAGGAATTAAGGAATTAAGAAAGGCTTAATTTACCCTGATCTCTTATAATATAAACAAGAAGTAAAAGAAAAATGTAATACAGCCACACTGCACACCAGCCGAAGAGATTGCTCTCTAAATATATATGACACTGACAAGACGCGCACACACACACGAACCTAAGGGCAGGGTCCCTAACCTGGGGCCGTCCCTTATAATTACCCACTAACCTGGTGGGGAGTTGGGGCCTGTCTGGGACCTGGGGATCCTTACCTGGTGCAGGAGCCACTTGCTCCCTACACCCTTCCTTCCCCTTCTTGCTCCAACTGCCGTTCTCAGCGCGCGAAATTTATCTTTTCCACTCTGTGCAGGGAGATCCTTGGCCCTCATGGCCACTATGAGGCACCTGGTGTGCTTGGCCCTAAGCCTCATGGGAGTTGTAGTCCCGTGGAGGCTGCAAACACATTGGGGCCGCGTGCGCGCTTTCCCTGTGCAGGCGCGAATACCTAATGGCCGCCGCAACCTGTCCCGGGATGTTCCTGCACCCGTGCGACTTCGTCCTGGCTCCTGTGAGCCTTCTGCGCATGCGCAATCACTGCGCATGCGCGTGTATTTGCAATGGCGGCCCCCGCTAGCCGGGTGCGCCGCCGAGATTCCCAGCGCTCTCTGCACTGGCCCCCACCCTCGTGTTGTGCCGGCGGGTCCGTCGCTGCCTCCGGTGGCACCCGCGACCGCTCGGCACTTTGGGAGGGAGGTCTCAGGGACATGGAGGGCACCGGGGCTACATATATATAGATTATATATATATAATATCACTTGTGAGCACATTCACATGTCTTAGACAGGTCTGCAACCCTACCTTTCAACCATTATCACCTCACATACAGTGCTCCCACTGCAGCAAGGGATTCTGGAAAATGACACATTGTGCGCTCATTTGCATGTCATTTCCCAGAATCCCTTGCTGCAGTGGGAGCACTGTATGCGAGGTGATAATGATTGAAAGGCGGGGTTGCAGACCTGTCTAAGACATGTGAATGAGCTCACAAGTGATATTCTTTATTGGCTATACGGTGGAGGTTTTCTGTTGCCTTTTTCACCCACCATAACTTAAAATATATATATCATTGGCAGAGGGAAATAAAGTGACTTATCCAAGATTACATGCAGAGGCTGCAGTGGGGTTCAAACAAAAACTCCCCCACCAGAGATGCGTTAATCCAAAACTGATTTCCTCCCTACCAACATAATTATTAGCATGACAGAGAATTATAATTCTCTATGCGGGTTATTTATTGAACTGGGGTAGTACTGTTTAATCAATAACCCCCTAACAGTACCTTTTACGTTCAAGTGATTAGCTAGTGTCACAGTTGAAAACCGGTTATACATATCTGGTTGGGGGAGATGGTATGAGCAGCAGATATGTCCATACTAACATTCTAAAATGTCATTCTTATCACAAGTCATTTAAACTGTAGTATAACTTTTGAATTAAGTCATCATTATTTCCACACTAACTGCTAATTCAAAGGTGTCTGTGAAAACCCCAAACCACAGTAACCAATATACTGCCTGTGAAACATCTTTCATCTTAAACCTCTTAAGCTTATTCATATAGTTTAAAGACTCTCACAATCTCATCGGTAGACCAGCTTGAAACCTTGTTTGGCATATTTGACCATCCTCTATTTACATGATGTATATGTATAGTAAATGTAAAATATATATTTTTATAGTTCAAGCAACAATACATTTGAGAAATTCCATGCTGTATTTCAGAGAAAGTATTTTTTTTTTTACAGTAAGTTAATGTCACAACTTAATTGACTGATTACATGTAATGTACAGTATATGACATGACACGTGCACGTAAAAAGAGAGGTGACTTTTGTGCAAGCAAGTGACGTGCATATTACATACATTAAATATATCCATGTGAATAAAGGCTTTGGGGATCATTCTATATTGTCCAAAGTGGCTGTTTTGACAATTTTTGGGACAAAAATCCCCATTGAAGTCAATGGTGATTGGTGAAGTCAATGGTGATTTTTGGCCAAAAAAATAATCATGAATTACACCATTAGTTAATAAGATTAGGACTTATTCATTAGAGAGGAGCAAAACAGAACATGTGACAGTAGAGATAATAAGAGGGAATTGTTTTGTGAATATAAGTGGCGATCAGTAGATCGAGCTAAAGGTCCTTTTGGAACAACATCTGGTGATGGGTTTTTTTCAGGACACGTGTTCATGTGGAAATTTATGTGAACTGATCTCTGTGGTCCAAAGCAGCATTATATCAAATATAAATAATATTTATTTTACATTATCTTCAGTTGTATTAACTATTCTAAAAAATTCCTCCTGGGGACCATCTGTGAAAGATGACAAGACTGAAGAGAGGGCACTTTTCGCAAATACCTATTGTACGTTACTTTTAGCTCTGGCAGAGAATGGGTGTTGGATGTGCATCTCCCATGGTCAATTTCCCTTTAATCCCAATAAAGATCAGAATGAAAGTTACCTCTCTCAGACTTTGCCTTTCATCATGCGAAATGATAGGGGCATCCCCATGTTATCTAACTAAAAGATTCAAAAACATATTTCACGGTCTGTAGAAGCGCACCAATGGAAATACTTGAATTTTTTTATACATTGTTAAAAGCGGAGGTGTCAAGCTAGTAGGTGAAAACCCACAGTCTTATACTGATTTACAGTATAGGTGTAACAAAACATTTCCTATTTTTCAGCATCAAAAATACTGAAGGTGGATGTTAAACTTTTTTTTTTCTGAGAACAAGAAACCTTTATATACTTAGAAACCTTTATACTTAAGACGTAAGATCACTGTACTCAGTAGAGATATGTGAATGCTTTCAAATGTGCTTTGGAAAACTGTTTCGGAAATTTCGCGAATGGTCACATTGCTCAGACTTTTTTGCCAATTTCGCCTATTTCTCAGAATTTAATAACATGTAAAAATGACTTTTAATGTCTGGTGACTTTTTTGGTGCAAATGTTCCCCGAAAAAAAGGGCAACTTTCGCCAGGTTTGCAAACTTCAGTGGAAAATGTGTACGTCTCTAGTACTTAGGACATACAGGGAAATATGGAAGACAAATATCTCTTTTTGATGTAAAATTGACACTTTCGGTGGCATTTGCTTCCGGTGACTCTTAGGAGTATTTCAATAAAGTCCAAAGCAGCCGCCGGCGCTGTGTTCAGCTTACAATTTCTCGAACGCCACTTTGGACTTTATTGCATAAGCTCTTTAGAGATAATATTTCTAAGTATTTTCGCATACGGTGCCTCAGCTGGTTACGTGGGAAGTGGTTATAGCAGGAGTTATCAAGGAGTAACCTGATGCACATATTATAATAGGATGTTTTCATGTGTCTGAGTCAGTCATTTTCTTCCCCTTCTCTTGGCAGACAAAAACCTTTATGTAAATACAACTGATAGTAGACCGCTCACCGAATAGTATTTCATGAGTGATAGCCGGTGTAAAGGGATGGTACTGGCATAGCAAGTATATAAGAAGACAGAGAAAGTCTCCCACAGATCCCTCTCATCACTGACAGACAGGCTAATAAAGTATTTATAGGGGTATAATGCTCCCTTATATATTTACAAAAAAGCTGTGGGGGTACCAAATGTAATCGCACCAAGTTCTATGTATGAACAATTACCAATAAAAGCCTGGTTAGGCAAAACAAAAAATGGTTTAATTTAATTAGTGTAACGTAACGACGCATCATCAATAAGCATAAAAACATTAAAACACAAGGTGTGGGTGATAACAGGAGACTAAGTACTATATAGAACAATATGTAGTTCATAAAGTGAACCCTCCTGATAAAACTCAGAATCAGAGAGGGGAATAGAGTAGGAGTAGGTATATGTATACACAGATATAGGGTGAATGCCAATATTCAATATTGTACCAATCTCCAACCTATATGGTAGCCTCCTCCTTAGATGGGTCAGAGGGTGTAACCGTATATCATGTGTTAAAACCGCAATATGCACAGTGCACCAAATGCTAAAAGTGTACAGTGTAGTACCAGCAGTTAAATATACTTATATTGCCGTTGCAAGTGCGGTAGCGCAGTCTCCACCAACTCAAATGTACACCCTCACTCTCCCCGTCTCCCCGTTACTGGAGCAATCTCACACGTGACCTCCGACGTCAACGCGATGACGTCATCCCAACGTACGTTTCACGCTCGGGGGCTGGCGCTTTCTCAAGGTAGGAGAAAGCGCCAGCCCCGAGCGCGAAACGTATGTCGTGATGACGTCATCGCGTTGACATCGGAGGCAATATAAGTATATTTAACTGCTGGTACTACACTGTACACTTTTAGCATTTGGTGCACTGTGCATATTGCGGTTTTAACGTAAGATATACGGTTACACCCTCTGACCCATCTAGGGAGGAGGCTACCATATAGGTTAGAGATTGGTACAATATTGAATATTAGCATTCGCCCTATATCTGTGTATACATATACCTACTCCTACTCTATTCCCCTCTCCGATTCTGAGCTTTATCAGGAGGGTTCACTTTATGAACTACATATTGTTCTATATAGTACTTAGTCTCCTGTTATCACCCACACCTTGTGTTTTAATGTTTTTATGCTTATTGATGATGCGTCGTTACCTTACACTAATTAAATTAAGCCATTTTTTTGTTTTGCCTAACCAGGCTTTTATTGGTAATTGTTCATACATAGAACTTGGTGCGATTACATTTGGTACCCCCCTCAGCTTTTTTGTAAATATATAAGGGAGCATTATACCCCTATAAATACTTTATTAGCCTGTCTGTGCAGTGATGAGAGGGATCTGTGGGAGACTTTCTCTGTCTTCTTATATACTTGCCATACAAAAACCTGCCAAGTCTGACTTAATCTGATGAACAAATGCCTTACTTTTGGTAAATCCCGGGAAGAAAGAAGACGGCACTCCAGTGGTGTTGGCCTTAGCTAAGACCACTGGCATGCCATCTCTTCTTCCCAAGTGTTGTTACACCCCGACATGCTATGGGGGTGTACTATGTAACTATGCTGGGGCTTTCTGCACCCATGAAAGCTCTTAGCCATAATGGTGAGTGTGCCTACCTTCTCCTTTACTTTTGGTAAAGACAAAAAAAAACAAAAAATACCTACACTCACGTTAATTGATATTTATATCTCTATAGTAAGGGCAATGTCCACCACATGGAGGATTTCATGTTGATCTCACTACGTTGAGTTCATTTTCATATTATCAAACCTACAAAGTCTTCTGGCTCCTTGTCTCTCTCATTGTCTTCTTTTGATGTTTATCTTATACAATATATTGCATATTAAAGGGACAGGATAGTTGGATCAAGTGTTCCTTATCTACTGTGATTTGTGAATACCACGCACAGTACAGTATTAGGCTATTGGACATGTATTGTACAAATCAACTCGTAACATATTACAGCAGGATAATCATTGATTGGCTGCATGATACATGCATTTATAATATATGAATATCACATAACATTTCACACAAGAGGTTGGTGTACAAAATAAAGAAAATTGGACTCAGTAATAATATATGCACATGGATTGAAAACTGGTTAAAGGACAGACAACAGAGGGTTGTCATAAATGGAACTTTTTCAGGTTGGGCTAAAGTCGTGAGTGGAGTACCTCAGGGATCGGTACTGGGACCCCTGCTTTTTAACGTGTTTATTAATGACCTTGAGGTTGGCATCGAGAGAAAAGTCTCCATCTTTGCTGATGATACTAAATTGTGTAAGGTAATAGAATCAGAGCAGAATGTTATTTCTCTTCAGAAGGACTTGGAGAGACTGGAAACGTGGGCAGGTAAATGGCAGATGAGGATTAATACAGATAAATGTAAGGTTATGCATTTGGGATGCAAGAATAAAAAGGCGACTTACAACTTAAATGGAGATATATTGGGGGAATCCTTGATGGAGAAGGATTTAGGAGTGCTTGTAGACAGCATGCTTAGCAATAGTGCCCAATCTCATGCAGTAGCTGCAAAGGCAAACAAGATCTTATCTTGCATCAAACGGGCAATGGATGGAAGGGAAGTAAACATAATTATGCCTCTTTACAAAGCATTAGTAAGACCACACCTTGAATATGGAGTACAATTTTGGGCACCAATCCTAAGAAAAGGCATTATGGAACTAGAGAGAGTGCAGAGAAGAGCCACCAAATTAATAAAGGGGGAGGACAATCTAACTTATGAGGAGAGGCTAGCTAAATTAGATTTATTTACATTAGAAAAGAGGCGTCTAAGAGGGGATATGATAACTATATACAAATATATTCGGGGACAATACAAGGAGCTTTCAAAATAACTATTCATCCCACGGGCAGTACAAAGGACTCGGGGCCATCCCTTAGGTTTGGAGGAAAGGAAATTTCACCAGCAACAAAGGAAAGGGTTCTTTACAGTAAGGGCAGTTAAAATGTGGAATTCATTACCCATTGAGACTGTGATGGCAGATACAATAGATTTGTTCAAAAAAAGTTTGGACATCTTTTTAGATGGGAAAGGTATACAGGGATATCCAAATAAGTATACATGGGAAGGATGTTGATCCAGGGATTAATCCGATTGCCAATTCTGGGAATCAGGAAGGAATTTATTTTTCCCCTTAATGGGGTTTTTTTTTTGCCTTCCTCTGGATCAATAAGTAAGTATAGGTATAGGATAAATTATCTGTTGTCTAAATGTAACATGGGTTGAAGTTGACGGACCTACGTCTTTTTTCAACCTCATCTACTATGTAACTATGTAACTGTAACATACAAGTTTAAATCAAATGTAAATAATGACTGTGGAAAATTGCAGAAAGTGAAAATGTAATTTCATAGGCAAGCGAAAATCTGATGATACTTCCAGACTGTATTGTATTGCATTTTTTATATAGCGCCAAAGATGTATTCAGTGCTTTACAAAGGTAATATTCAAGATGGAATACAGACAAAAAAATAATTATTATTATTATTATACTATTAATTAAGAGCATAGTACACAAAATCAACTCGGATAAGGGAATGGAAGTTAGTTGTTTAATCATATATATATATATATATATATATATATATATATATATATATATATATATATATATATATATATATATATATATATATATATATATATAATTTTATTAAAATTATTTTGATTGATATGTACAAATAACTAAAGGTTTCAAAATGACAAAATAGGTATGCAGACTTTCAGAAGCCAGGATAAACCCACGCTAACTGTGTGATGGATGGAAATTCTCAAGCGGCACCTGGTGTCTGCTTGAGTAATAATACAAAGCCCCCGTAAGTGATGGTTGAAAGAAAAAACCCTTTATACACCAACGAAGTCATGGAGGCAATTTCAAACCTAGTATAATCATGCAAAGATAATTATATATAATGTTATTTGTATATTTGGAATTTAACTGACTTACCTGTAAATTCTCTGATACAATGGACAAGAGCAACAGAGACAGGAATGTCTTCATTTTGTCCACCCGTGGAATATATGCAGTTTCAGGGCGAGAGAAGGTCATTACTATCACAAGCACAGTTGGTTAGAGGGTGCCAGAAAAACCCGTGAACTCAATGAAGGTTTCTAGCTGGTAAAAGGCACTAGAACTCCTGTGTTATGTGATGTGGGAAGTTCAAGAAATTCCTAATAGCTGGCAGAACAGTCCAGCTTCTCCACAGAACAGTCCAGCTTCTCCACAGAACAGTCCAGCTTCTCCACAGAACAGTCCAGCTTCTCCACAGAACAGTCCAGCTTCTCCACAGAACAGTCCAGCTTCTCCACAGAACAGTCCAGCTTCTCCACGTCTAGTCTTCAGAGAGCCAAATGTTTCTGCACTGTACTGTGTGATTAGACACTACTGTATCCCACTATTTCCAGATCTTTTCATCGAGAGTCTCCTGTTCTTAAATTATCGCCCACGTTGGTGACACCGGCTCATCCTTCAGATGTTGTTTGTAGATTAGTGTACATCTGCTCTGTGATCTCCTGAGATCTCCAACATGACATCAGTTTAGATCCTGTATGGGCAGCATTAAAGTTCTGCCAGCCGTACCCTATGTCAGTAGTTCCCACCTCCAGTCCTATAGGAGGATCACTACTAGCTGTGTGATACTTCTCCACTCCACCAGATCTTGTGAGTCCTGAACTATCCCCCCTGCAATCTTCTCTTCAGAGCTGGTCTTTGAAGCTTCAACTGTCACTTCCAGGGAGCTGGTGTACTCTCTTCAAGCTCTCTGGAAAGCCCTGAGCTCCCACTCTGTAACCTTTGGTGTCAGGCACTTGTTCACCCTTCAAAGCCTTGCCCGAGACATGGTGCTGTGCATCCCCCAGTGAGCTGTGACACCGCTTCGCTCTTTAATGTCAGTTTTATATGCCAGACGCTGGAAGCGCTTGAGTCATTCAGAAACTCAGAAAGGACCAAGCGAGCTCCTTCCTAGCAGCGTGTGGCTACAGCTGCTGCTTTTCATTTCACTGATTGGTGGTTAAGAAGAGTTTTGTCTTCTACTAACTAAAATAAGACATTCTCAGCGTTAGACTCAGAACATGACACTTAACTCAAGAGGCTGTAGGTAATTTTTTGCGGACCAGCATGATGTACTAGGTCACTTCACTCTGACTAGTAAGAATCCAGTTAGCTGAGAAGATCATGGGACTAAAGTTACAGTCCCACTTAGCCGACTAAAATTATTTTAAAATCAACTTACCAGCATATTCTTATAAAGGTTGAAATCACCCTTACACTGAAGTATTCATAATAATAAGTTTCCTGGAAATGGTAAACAGGTTGTTTTTCTTTTCAACAGAAATGTTGCCATTCTCTGAGTAATCTGTGTGTTTTGTACCCTGGGCTTGGCTATATTAATGACGTTATCACAAATTCTTCAGGGCTAAGTGAAGAATAGGGAGTGAACCCAATGAAATCCAGTTGCAGAACTGCTCCCCCCCCCCCCCCCGCCCCCCCCCCCCCCCCCCCCCAAAATAAAATAAAGATTGTCTAACATTCCAACAACATGTAAAGCATTAAAGGATTGATACATATATTATACAATTAATACACCTCTACGATTTATTATTTATAAGGAAAACATACAGTACATAAAGATTTAACATACACATTCAAATAGTTCACCATAGTTCCATATTGACATGACCTTTACATAGTTCTGATTGTTGATGATAGGGGATGGTAATGTTTGCATGTCCTGAATCTGACCATACAGCACTGCATAATAATAATAATATGAGTATTTATCAGCACATTCAACTTCATATTCCGAATATTTAATTACATAACCCACTGGGGTAAAGTAGCTACAATAAGCAGACCGTTACCAAGTCTGTCATGTCTTGCCTGATTCTCTATGACAAATGTTCTTACTTGCCCCAGTGCAGGAGTGCACCTCCAGTCCTCAGTATCCCGCTCCCCCCAACGTGTCAGTGTTTCAGGATTAGGGCTGTGACAGGAGGGGGTGGCCAAGCTGCATAATAAAGTCAAGCCCACCTGGTTACTCCTGGCCCGTGTTTAAGGGTCCCAGAGAGTTAGCTCTTGGGCCCAGTAACATTGTATTAATGCATTGTCCTTTGGGTAATAAAAAACCTTTCTTGTGTGTTTCCCCTTTCCGGGCGTGCAATCATGCAGGGATTGCTAGTGTATGAGTTTCAAGGGGGGGTTTGCGGAGGAACCGCTGTCCAGAGTTACCTGTTCCCCAATAAATGTGTCCAGGAATCATGCTTGATTCTCGGATACATGTAGGCACATTGTCCCGCCAATATGTCCACTTGAAAACGCAAGCGTGACTCACCACTAGGGCACCCTGCTTCAGCACAACTCGGAAAGGAGAATGAGGCACAGGGATCACTGTGTTCCTGTCACTGAGGGAATCTCTGGGTTACGGGGGGTACCCCAGCTAGTTCCAAGGTTACCCACAAACAGTAGCAGGTGCGCAAATCTCATCAGGACATAGAGGGGATAAATAAAGACACCAAAATAGTGCAATATTGTCAAACACAGCAATGCAGTCAATGTTGAAGTTTCTTTAAATTTTGCACTCACGTGTTAAACGTGATATTCAGGCGTTGTGGTTGTTAGAAGTAACCAACTTTTGTAATAACCGGACAGATGCTCCGGATCAACACCGATATTACTCCAAGGAAGGGAAATCCACATACAAAAGGAAAAATAGTATAATATTGCTTTTTAATATCAAAAACACAAAGTATTACACTTACATAAGTGCCTTTGTGGTAGGCATTCAGACCACCCTGGGTCAAATGGACAGGTAGCACTTCATACAGCAACGGCTTGCTCCACGGCCGATTTAGCATATGCTTAGCTGAACGATGCAGTCCTCTACTCTGAATGTCACCAGCAAGGTCTCACTCAGTAATCCACGACTCCACCCTACGCGCGTTTCTACTTAATAGTCTTCCTCAGGGGCTAAATGTAGATTATCCCCTCTATGTCCTGATGAGATTTGCGCACCTGCTATTCTTCGTCGATTGCTGGTTGGATTTGGTCTGAATCCTGTTCCGGGAGCTGCACTTTCTAAGGACAGTATATATATATATATGTGTTGTTTCCTTTTGTTAAAGTGGTGTTATTTGCGCTTGTTTTACCTTATATCACTTATTACCCACAAACAGTATATGGTTTGTGGGTGCCCAACCATACGTAAGGTTGGGGGGACTCTGAGAGTCCACACTGAGTAACAGGGAAAGTGTGTGGGGAAATAAGGCAGCCGGAAATAGAGACAACATTGTTACCTTTTCTGTTCCCTGTACCCTAGAGACTCCAAACTTTGAGTGTCTAAGTCTAAGGTGCGGTTTTGGGGTGAAAAGCAAGTCATTGTGATTGCAGGAGTCTGGGGACAAAGTTACGGTGGCTCTATAATTCTCCCCAGCTTACTAGCACTATTTTCGGGTATCCGGGGTGAGTTGCACTGGGGCCATACAGTGTCTCCCAGACTCCTAGTTTTCAACCCCAAGATCCTCACCTAAAGTCCCACATAGCTGGAGGGGTTCCCTGAGATTCCGAATTTATTAAAATGTATTTTTAATATGGTTAAACATTCGTAACCCATGTCCAAACAGACAGCCCGTGAAAACCCATAGGCGCCGGTATGTCTGCTGGACATCGGAGTTCAAAGCAGCCAGAGGATGCCCAGAGGTGTGGGGAAAGGCGGAGTACTAGGTCCGGCGATCAATGGCAGTCCTCCGGGATACCACTTGTTCTGCCAGACCCAGAGGGGCCTGCCCAGCGGGTGGCATTGGGATAGCTGGGTGGAGATGTGGCAGGTTTGCGCATGTCCCTTGGCTATTTCAGATTTCCCGCTAACCTGGCTTTTCTAACCGGCTTGGCTCTAATTGGCTGCTTGAGAATATTCCCACGCGCCAATTGGTTGGTTGGCTTGCCCCTATGTTTCAGATAGAGCAGAGAAAGCTATAAGAAGCTGTGAGATCAGATGGTGTGCTCCCCTCGAGTCAGAGCCAAAAGAGCGCAGACAGGCTTTTCAAAGTTGCTTTGTTCGAAATAGCAAAGCAACCTGCTTTGTTTTGAAGCCTGAAAAGTCTGCCCGCCGGAGACTATAGCCCGACTTTTGTGCCCAAGTTCTGAGAAACAAACGTAGCGGTCGCGGCTGGGACTTCATGTCGATTTGCGTTCCAGGATATTCAGGCTGACTCGCGGTCAGGAGGGACCAAGTTCTGTGGAGAAGAACGTAGCGGTGGTCCCTGGAATTTCCTGCCGATTTGAGTTTCAGGAGATTCCGGGCTAAGTCCCGGTCAGGGTAAAACTCTGCCAATAGAGTGCCCTGCAAATAGGAAAGTCTAGTTTTCGACCCCAGACCCCCAGTAAGTGTGTCTTTTTGTCTGTATTTTGTGTTCCACTGTGTGTGTATGCGTATTTAAGCCGAATAAACTACAATTTATTTTTCTACCTTTGTTTTGCTCAATGAATGATCCTGGTAAAAAGGTGTAAATAACCTGGTCTCAAGTGACAAGGGCCGCAGACAGATTTCCTGGGGCCCAGGACTAGAGATTAGTCCAGAGCTTCCCCCTATCCAAGTGCTCATTGTGATGACGCACCCCCCTGGGTAGAGGGAGTCGCAGGAACGTAAGTATCCCTTTCAATTGGCTGAGAGCGCCAGCCTATGGTAGGCTTGGAGGCTTGTGACGCTACCTCTGAGGAGGAATTGGGAGCGGAGGATATCCAAACAAGAGATAAATAAATAAAGTAAATAAAGTGAGAGCGTCTTTACTGTGTCATTTTAAATGATGCACTAGGATTTGCTGACAGCTACAACCAATCAGAGGAGAGCTACAACTCGTTGCCACGGCAACATTAACCTATAAAAACGCACCAAAATCACACAGAACCCGCCCCCGATGAAGCCAGTTACGGTGAAACGTACGTAGGCTACGTCTGACGTCACCATCACGTGACATCGGCTCATCGGTGAGGTGTGGGCTACAAGTTGTCTGAGACTGCGTTCGTGGGCAGCAACAGCACTCAGACCCTAGGGTTAGTCTCCTATATCTCTATATCTATTATAGATAGATTAGATGCAGCTTTGTGATGCCTAGGACGTTTATAGCTGTTTCATTTCAGCCATCACTAAGCACAAGTCTGCATCTGATTGCCTATACCCCATTGCTACAAGGGGTCTCTCTACATTTGCTATATGCTATGGACTAATTATATGCAGCTCTATAAATGTTTAAGGTGCCTATGGCTTCTTCATTTCAGCCACCATTATGTGCAGCCCTGCTCTACATTTAACAGTCTGCATCTAGTTACCTATACCTCATTGCCACAATGGGTTTGGAGATATATTGTCATTACATTCTTTGACATAGAGACCACCCAGATTATAGGGTTTATTAAGGTTTAAGAGGAACATATATATAAAATACCCTCATTAAACACCCTACCACACCTCTCCGTCTTTTAATTAGTTTTTGTTTGTTCTACATATGTGGTTTTCCCCAAACAGTTTATTTTAATCAGTTCACAATAAAAGTATAAGTTTTAATTAGGGTGTACTCTCTTTAGAGCCACACAATAGGGATTCTTTCTCTCCACTTATCAACAGAAAAACAATAAGAGTTTTGTCACAGATTGTGGTACAATTTCATGAACCAACAAGGGAGTTCTTCGTAGATGGGATTATAGTGCACAGAGCTTTTGAAGGATGACCGGTCTATTCTTTATAGGTTTAAAAATACATTGACACAGTATGTATTATATAGATTTATTTAGTCTTTATCATCTATCAAAGGAAGACTGTCATAGGAATCATACTCTGTTACTGTACTTCTAGGGGTAGTCATGGAAGTAGTTCTTCTCTGAGAAAGAGTACGATGGCCATGCTTTAGCTTGACAGCAGATACTTTATATTTGCTGGAACACTCCTCTGATGTGCACATGGTACAGCCAGTCACAGAGCACAGCTTTTCTTCCCAGAAGCCCTTAGTGTTCAGGTTCACTGTAATGTTCTCTCCTGAAACTACAAAGTGCCGGATACGAGCTTGCTTATGGAGATCACACATACAGATCCAGGGCTGCCACTCAGTCCAGCGGAAAGTTGGGTTCTCTGTGGATGGACAACCCGTAATCTTTGTTAAGAGAACTTTGAGAAGGAAAAAGGCGCGCCATTGACAGTGCTGGCTTGGTTGACCTAGCGTACATACTTGTACCTATTTTCATAAGTATAAAATGCCCAGCTTTTAAATGGAACATTGTACTGTAATAACGTTACGCCTGGGAATACACTACCAGTGAAAAGGTCTTTTAATCCTTACCCTAAGTGAAAACAAGTTTTCAAACCATATGGACATGAACTTAAATGATTTAAGAACGTTTAAATTGTTATTGCTTAGAAGTCCATCAATAAAAGTCTGACTCTCTTATCAATGTTACTAATAGGAAAAGTCTTCTATGTACAGTATTCTCAATGTATCCACAACATTATTAAATGTGTAACTGGGTTTAAAAAAAAATATATATATATATATATATATATATATATATATATTTAATTTTTATTTTTTTGTAAACAAAAACCCAGATCATTTGCATGGCCCCTCACAGTCTTCAAAAGTAAGAATGCTAAGTTCTGTCATGGTGGAAAAATCTGATCAGAAGATATTTACCATTGCTTATAACTGTATCTTTTTTCAAACTATAACTTCTGTAGAAAAAGAAGAAGATTTCAACAACTAGGAATAGCAGAACCATCCCCTGGACCTCTCTCCATCAAGGCTGTGATAAATGTATGTAGAGCTCTAAATTGTGTCTATGGTCTGAGCAATGGAATTCCTACTTACGGTTGCCATGGTGAAAGAACACAAATGTAACAGAATGCAAGTCCATTGCTCAATCTTTTTTCACTTTATTCTGAGCAGCAGATGTGCTACAGGTTTCTTACCCTGACTAAAACTATTCACGGTACATAACGTGCCTACCCTTCGATATTACCCCAACAGAAAATTGGAGCCAACAGCGTTTCAGAGGAAGTAAAAATACGTCACAGCAGTATTGTTATTTAATAACATAATAAAACAGTGGTCAGCCAGCCGCTAGTCCACGTGTGCAGACGAACCCATGCGTCCTGATGGTAGTATGTGGGGAGACCCTTAACAGCCTTACTCTGGCGGGAATGCTCTGTTCGCAGTCCTTCCTTGTGGTTGCCTAGGCCCAACCGCACAGTTGACGCCCAGTTTTTTCCACCTTACTTGGGTAGGGGCCCAGCCCAAACTAAGAGTCGGTGCCTCCAGCCCACACAATCTCATCTGGGGACTTAACCACAGGCTGGTGTGGCCTCTGTAAGTGCAAACATCTCCTCCAGATACCATGTGACGACGCGCCACCATGACAACGTGATGTCACGAGCCGTGTTGTTATGACGTGACTTGACAAGACGCAAGAGTTGGCAAGAGATCTTGCACATCATGTGACATCATCATTGTCACGGATGCTCACTACAACCTGGACTGGACCGCGGGGCTGAGGTGGGGAATTATATGACCACCAGCCCTAAGCCACGGGGATAGGTCCGGATTGCAGAGTCGGGACGTGTAGTCGGGTCAGGGTAGGAGAGTGGAGAGGGTAGAGGGTACTTGCCGTGGTCCGGGGTTGGAGAGTGTAGAATAGTCGTAGTCCGTATGCCGAGGTCGTGGAGTGGGTAGAAGTCCATTAAACAAGCCGCGGTCTAGGGGGTTAAAAAAAGAGACAGGTCAGGCACAAGCAGGGTCACAACAGAGATACTGATAGGAACAGAGACAGGTACTCAGGCTACAAATGAGCATGGTGCATAGAAGGGTCTATGCTCAGCAACAAACATAGGGCTGAATGAGTATAAATACAGGAGGGAACCAATGAGGGAGAAGGAGGAGTGGTTAAATGTAGGTAGAGCGGTGATAGACAGAGGCTGGATGTGTACAGGTGTAACCCAGCTGAGGCCAGTGTAGGCATTAACTTGTTTGTGATGTGCACGCGCGTGCTGCGGGTGCATCTGGATGTGCCGAGATGCGCGCGCAGGTGGGACTCCCCGCGCGCTCCCGGAAGGCAGAGGTAATGTGTCAAGGGGGTGTGAGGTAGGAGTGGGCCTGGCAGTACGGCCATGTCGGCCGCTGCGGCGGGATGCAACCGCAGGTAAGCGGTGTGACGCACCAAAGGGGCGTGCCCCTGGTGCGACCCTGACAATCACGTGGAGTGACGCATTTCAGCAGGAGGAGATGCCGGCTCCGAGCAAGTAAGACGCCCCGCCAAACTCCCTCGGCACCGAGACCGCCAAATTTCCAGCCTACCTTGCTGCTTGGGTTTTCGCCGGGGTTGGTAACAAGTCTACCCAACGCATTCCTCTCTTACCAATCTATTGAATATTCATGCTCTCGCTCCCGGTTTTTCCACTGAGGAGACAGAAAAACATGGTAGAATTGTATACAAGTCATTAACATTCCTGCCTTAATGTAATACATGTTCTGTATGTGAGATTTTCATCTCCTCCATTACTTGATCTGCTCCACCGGCACACCTTGCTCTGCTGCTGCTCTTGCAGCACCTATCCTAAAAGAGTGTGTCACAAAAGGTTGGACATTTATGATTCCTGCTTTGAAGCAGCGCTTAAGGATACAGGGAAATTGGAACTTTGTAAATGGGGTTACATTACAAAACCAGAAAACCTTGCTGCCTTGCGGTCGCTGCTCTGCGTACCTCTTTGCTAGCCTAGCCAGCGGTCATAGTAAAAGCGACGGCGGAAGCGAAAATAAAATGCAGAAAGGCAATGCGCATGGCCATAGAGCGCGCGTGCACAAGATCAATGGGGCGAAAGATACTTCGTGCGACAAAATCTTTTGATTTTGCCAAGTGGCGGCCGGGTCACGTGTGCGGTTCAGCCAATGAAGGTGAACCGATCACGTGACGTCACACACCTCCGGCACCCCCTCCCCACAATCCTACAGGCCACGGTTCGCTTCTAGTAGAGGCGCGAGTGACATCATGCGTTCCGTCACGCACGCGCACCTGTACTATATCCCAGGCCTTACTGGGCACACCCTCTTACTCTTGTGCTTCTTTACATGCACCCAGGCCCCTTCGCTCGCCTGATCAGTTTTTGATCTGTGTATTCGGCGTGCTGCTTCTGATTATCACGTTTCTAAACAGCAAGCCAGATTCCCTGATTGACTTTGATACTGCAACTAATTGCCCTATTCTGAACACCCCGAAAAAGGCAAAAGCAAAGGCTGTTTTGAATAGCATGATTCCGTAGGGCTCCCTTCTGTCTCCTTGTTTGCACTCCCCTCTGCCTCACCCTAGCACGATGCGCCTGATGACAACATCCTTAATGATGTATTTTCGTCTCTGAAGTATCAGAAAACAGCTATGCCCGCTAGCATGCATCCTGCTTTTGTACGGGACATCACTGTGTGTTTTTGGGTCTGTAGGAAGTTGATGAGTTGTTGAAGGCCATCTGTCTTACCCCTTATTGTTGCGGCTCGCTCATTGCTGCCAGGTATTTTTATACGCTAACGATTTCCGGACCATATCGAATAATCCCTCTGCCAAAGCTGAATTGGGCAGGTTAGACCTTTTGCCTGCGTGTCAGGTACGGCCTGCCTGAAAGCTATCCAATTAAAGAGGGACAATGAGTATGCTATTTTGTTCAGCTTCCCTGGGACATGCTTTGCCTTAAACTTTCTGTTGCTTTCCATGCAAAGGAGAACCAGCCTGCAAAATAATCTTATCACTGGTGGTGATGTTGCCGATGGGCCATTTACTGCATTGACTACTCCCAGGTAATCTGACCAGCATATGATGTGCTTGTTGCAAAGCTTGCTGGCCCACAACTCTACTACAACAATAATGGACAATAGCTCAAGGACAGCCATGTTTTTGGTCAGACCTGCCTCTACCCAGTCCAGTGGTCATGGCTCAGTGCACCACTCCCTTCTGAAGTATGTTCCAAAGTCGTGCGCCCCCGCTGCGTCAGTAAACAATTGCAAATCCTGATTTGTTTTGCTTTCCTCTACCGGCTGAGGAACACTTCCCATAGTTTTAGGTCTGCCCTCAGCTATTTTGTAATTTGGATGCGGTATTGGGGCTTTTTTTCATCCCTCTCGAACTAATGGTTAAACATTCTGCCCATGGGAATG
The DNA here is from genome assembly GCF_040206685.1 of Ascaphus truei. Lineage (NCBI taxonomy): Eukaryota > Metazoa > Chordata > Amphibia > Anura > Ascaphidae > Ascaphus > Ascaphus truei. The sequence goes on from NC_134488.1 coordinate 16,890,900, forward strand.
ACTCTACAGGTGAAATTCAGAAAATCTAACAGCGACTGCATCTATTTTAGGGTCATTTTTTTAGGCTCCTTGAACTGACCTTGGTTAGCTTTCAATACTTAGTCTCAATACTCTGAAAGGACAATATTTCTGCCGAGCCTTCCATGTTATTCTTTACTATTGAGACCCTTGCATGATACCCTCTGTACTTTCAAGCAGTCCCTTGCTCAACAGAGAATTGGGGAGACCACACTAGTAGTAAATCGTGTAAATAGTGCGGCTTTGTGCTAGTTCCTGTTTAGGGGACTATGTACCAATGCAAAAAGGTGCTGAATGCAACAAAAGTATGTGCATGATATTGCGTATCCAATAAGGAGACATGTCAGGTTAGTATGCCTCTTCAAATTTGCGACCCGTGAATGTGAAACTGCTTGTGGCCAGGGGCAACAGCCAAAAAAGCTGATTCTATGTAAATGGCCGTCTTTGACGCAGCATTAGGCCGAGTCCATAGAAGGACAGGCCGCGCTGAGCCGTGCGGATGCTCAGCGCTGAGCCCCTGCATCCTCAATGAGAATGCCTTGAGAGGGGGCTCACGCGAGCGTCCACAGGCGTGCTGAGGCTTTGGAGTTTTCAGCCGAGCGCCAAGCTGTTTTTCAGCGCGCTGTCGGCTGAAAACATCCAATCAGCTTGAAGCAGCGTCAACGTCACGGCGCCGTGACATCGCGGGCGATTGGCCCAGCGACGTCACTGCCCCACCTCCAACCACCTCCCCCCCGGCTCCCTTCGTGCACGCTGGCTCGCCTGCAAGTCCGTGGAATCGCGCTGACTTAAGCAGGCGAGCCTCAGCGTTAGAGCGCCTCCGCTCTCCTGAAGCCTCTATGGCCCCGGCCTTAGTCCTGGTCTATGACATCGTTTACGGGGATACCTTTTGGATAGGAGAGGTGCTGAATGAGCCTGAATTTGCCCAGTTCTTTAAGGACACCACCTCATGGTGAAATGCTCAGCTCAGGCAGCAGGGGGACGTGAAGGGGTCCGCCACACACTCCAATCGTAACTCCATCTTCAGCATTTCCCTTACTATGTGCGCATACGTTGCAGATGATTTGAAGTTATGATGAACTTGTCTGGCCTGTATCTCGCATTGTATTGGGATGGTAATACGCTTCCTAAAACCCTCTTAAAGAAATGTTGCTTTTTTGGGGATCGGGGTAAGCTTGCAACCATAGGCTCAGGCTGACCGGTGTTGTGGCCTTTGTAAGGGCCGTTGCTACCCACCTGATTGTAGGTATTTGATCACTTAAGACAATTTTTTTTGCAGGATGGCTTAAAAAAATAAAATAAAAGAAGATTTACACAATGTATCCATTTTTGTCTTCCCGAGAGGTGGCTTTACATTGTGAGGAGGAAAGATTGGTAAGTCGAGTCTATATTTACCGGTTCCAGACTACCCCTTGCCCTCCCGCTGGCGGCTCTGTCACAGTGTGTGACACACACACGCCTCCAATACCATGCGTGCCTCTGCCAATGACCCACTCGCTAATCGGCATTGATGACCTGTTAATCCCCGGTCCCAGATCCAGCTGTGATGTTGCTGGAAGCACTGTTGCCCATCACAGCGGTGATTGACAGGTCAGTCACAGAGCACAGGTGCCAAGAGGGAAATGTGTCGATCCCTGGCAATGAGCGTGCAGTCACAATTTATAATCCATGTTTTGCTTTTATAATCCCCACTGTTTTTTGGTGTGTTATTTAGGAGTTGTGTTATGATGGTTAAGACTTCCTTATATTATGATTCTTTGTTAAATTTGATTTAAAAAAAAAATATATATCTTTGTTTTTCAACAACGGAGAGTAACGTAATAGTTTTTTGTTTTTAAACGGCAATGAGGCTTTAGGTAGGGGGAGCAATGGGAGGGTTAAAGGTAATATTTCCTTATTATTGAGTTTAGGAATAATTTATTTTTATTTTATTTATAAAATGTTTTACCAGGAAGTAACACATTGAGAGTTACCGCTCGTTTTCACGTATATGTCCTGGGCACAGACTTAAGATGACAACTAGTACATGGTTACAAATACAATTACATAAGGGAACAGGGTTATACATTATATACAAGACATTGCATGCACAGTAAGAGATAATATATGTTATAGGCATATGTAACAGTTACAGACCAGAGTAAAATGTGAGACAACTTTAGTTTTGAAAGAACTTAGACAGGTGGTGGATGTGAGAGTCTCCGGTCGGTTGTTCCAGTTTTGGGGTGCACGGTAAGAGGAGCGGCCGGATACTTTGCTGAACCATGAACAGTCTTTTGGAGTCAGATCTCAGATGATAAGAGCTGCATGTGGTAGGGGTGAGGAGCTTGTTCAGATAGGTGGGTAGCTTGCCCAGAAAGTATTTGAAGGCAAGACAGGAAAGGTGAACTTTGCGCTTAGACTCAAGTGATGACCAATTTAGTTATTTGAATATTTCGCAGTGATGTGTGTTGTAGTTGCATTGGAGAACAAAATGGCATATTGAATTGTAGAGTGTGTCAAGTTGGCTTAGGTGGGTTTTGGGTGCCGAGCCGTGTACTATGTCCCATAGTTGATATTTGGCATTAGCATCTGCTGTGAAACACTTTCTGACCAGCAGATTTAGGGAGGATTTGTTCCTGTAAAGTACACCTAGTTTGGCATAGGTTTTGTATGTCAGGGAATCAATGTGCATCATGAATGTTAAATGGGAGTCAAACCCTATGCCCAAGTATTTAAAACTAGTAACAGGAGTTAGGGAGGTTTTAGTGTTGGTTTTGATCTGGAGCTCAGTCATTGGAAGCTTTAGGAATTTAGCATTGGTCCCAAATACCATTGTTACAGTCTTGTCAGTGTTTAAAAACAGTTTGTTTTGGGAAATCCAATTTTCAAGTCTCGAGTCAGATTGAAGTATGTGTTCACGGTCGGAGAAGCTATAGCTGTGTGCATATAAGATTGTCATCTGCATACGTGTATCGAGGCTTCCTTACAAGCTGTAGGAAGATCAGTGATGAACACTGAAGAGTAGGGACCACAGAACAGAGATTTGTGCAGCTCTTTTGAGGGTTCAAGGGCTGCACTTGCAGCATGTTTGGTTCGGATGCACTAGGGCCCACCACCTTTAGGGGCCCATCTCCACGAGCCGGAATGCTGTTCCAGCACTTACTTTAGCAGTTGGAAGTGCTCCGGCTTTTCTGAAGACCCTCCTCTTCACATTTCCTGCCTGGGCTCTACATGCGTCAGGGCCTTACCCGGCGGCAGCCCACACAGGTGGTCCTAACGTAGAAGTTAGGCCCAACTTCTGCAAGCACCATCTGCATGGTATCTCCATCGCCACAGCGTGAGGACCAGCTCTACATGTAGGGCCCCAGAAGGGAGGTGAAGAGGGTCCTTTTATTTATTTTATTAACCTGCACTAGGGCCCATCGGTGACTAGTTCCAGCCCTGATCAGAGATTTTCTATGTAAGCAGAAGATTAGAACATGCTCTGTTCCCAGCATGATGGGGTTAACTTCCACTTACCGCGGCTTCCCAGTGCAACCAATTCACCTGAGCTGCAAGCTTTAAAAAGGCAGCCTAAGAATACAGCCAGTCTCTCACACAGAGAGCTGAGAGAAGGCTGTCAGCCCAGAGTCCTGAGATACTGGAAGTCTACCTTGGAAAATGACGTTGTTGATTGGGTTACTATACCTGAAGAGAGTAAGGACTACCCAACGAGCCACTGCTACACATTCTGATGTTTAAGGCTTTGGTCCCGCTGCGCACGCGCGAGTTACTCACCATCACCTGGTATCCTCCCGAGCCGGTCCCAGTCCCCCCTCGCTGCGACGCGTCAGCCGCCAGGGGATGCAAGAGAATTGAGATCCCTAGCGTTGACGCGTCACGTGGTGCGCCTATCAGCGGCTGGGCGGGTGCTTTAGCTGTCAGAGCTTCCCCCACCTCCAAAAGGTAGGGGAAGTGTGTGTGTATGTATCTATCTATATATATATATCTTTTGGTTTTTCCAAGCACTGTTCCCTGGAGGGACCCTTCTCGTTGAACACTGTATGCGAGGAGTTCCGCTTCAGGTTTCTGCTACACGAGGGAGGGTCACGTGACGACGCCACTAACCTGAGCCGGACACTGATGATCGAGCTGTTGGCACATGAGAGCCTATCTCATACACGCTATTGATTGCTGTACCTTTGTGAGTGGGCATTTTACAGATTTTATGTTCCTTTAATACAATTTTATTATGGTAATGCACTAGGTGTGCACCTGTTTCTTTTTCTTTCCTTTTTTCTAGATATGATTAGGGACTGGTGATCCCTTGAAGCGGGCTGCAGGAACCTGGTGTCATTGCCATTGGAACAGGACTGTGTTTATTAAAGGTTTTTTATTTTTTGATTTTTACTTTTCAATTGTTGGTACTATTTTTACATTTTTTATTAAAATTCAGATTTTTATATTGTTTAGGGATCGATTGTTGAGTAATGCATTCATGTTTTATTTAATCATTGTCTTATCATAGCGTATTAGCCCATATCTAGCCGCCCCACTAAACCTTTCCATGATTAGCTATTGGTTCTTTTAGTATTTACTTTAGTCAGGGTATATTAGAGGCACTACTTCAATTCTTTGTTGTTCTGTTATATATATATATATATATATATATATTAGATATAGATATAGGTGTGTGTGTGTGTTGGGGGAGGGACGGACCGACAGGGAGGGAGCAGCACGGAGAGGAGGGCATGTGTGTGTGGGGGGGGGGGAGCTGCTTACCTTCCAGCATACAGCCGCAGCAGCACCCTCCTGCAGCCCGGGAGACCCCCGCTGCAGCCATCCGCTCCAACCACACCGCTCCCTACAGACCGCAGATAGCGGTCAAGTGCCTCTCCATGCGCCGCATGTCTGCAGTGCAGGCGCCCGGTCTGAGGCAGGGGGGCCTTAGCCTAAAGCTGCAGACTGTAACGATGCGCTCACCACAAACAAGACGTGACCGAGAGGCCCGAGGTGCGGATTTGATAAACGCCAACGCGAGGGCGCGTCTGGAGTGTAGATACTGTAGGTCGAGGTAGCCGGGTTGGGTTAGGAGGGGTCAGAATTGTCAGTGATACTTGCCGAGGTCTGGATTGGAGAGGTACGGATCGTTGCAGGTACTTTTGCCAAGGTCGGGATTGGAGAGGTGGGATCGTCTTAGGTAAGCCGAGGTCAGGAGCGGAGAGGTATGGATCGTCGTTGGTAAGCCAGGTCAGGAGCAGAGAAGTGCGGAATCCAAAAAACAAGCAAGGCAACACATGACAAGACAGGCAAGGCTCAGACAGGAGGCAGGACTGCAGTGAACACAGCGCACATAAACAAGTTTATGCTAAGCCAATGTGCCATAGGGCAGGCTGAGCATATATAGGAAGAACAGACCAATGAGGAGGAAGCATACTCCCTAGTATGCATGGCTGTGGTTGGCTGATGGAAACAAAGCAGGTGAATCCTATGACACAGCAGAATGGAGAACTCTACATACATATGCGCTGTGCGACGGTGACGTCACTGCGCAAGCGAAGCCTGGAGACGGGACCATCGTGGACGGCATTTAGTGCCGAGTGAGATCCCCGCACGGCCCTTCAAAGGAACGCTGGTAAAGAGTGGTCCGCGAGATGCGCTGCAGGAGGCAGGACACCTTTCCTGGAACCAGGGTCACGAATGATGTATGAATGATTCCAGTAAGCTCAACTCATGTCCTCCCTCTTCCAAAGCATGACAAGTCCTTAATGTCTTTCTTAATTTTATTGCTGGATTAGAAAACACAGGAACTTGTAGGTGTAGTGTAGGCAGAGAGTGCTTCTCTATGTGGGATGCTTCTATGGGGTTAGACTATGGTAAGAGAGAAAGGCCTTACCAGGGGTGGATGCAAACAGGTCTGTACTCACTGTAATCTAGGGTGGAAAAGGAAGTGAGGGGCAGGGGTCACACTAAAGGTTGAGTGGGACTGCACTAACTGTCAGCAAAGGACAGGGGAGAACATGGGAAAGTCCATTAATTGGGAGGACAGGAGAAGCTGCAGTAGCAGTTCACTGATTACGTGCTCAGGGGCAAGAAATGCAACATTGTTGCATGTTACACAGGCACGGTGTGTGTATGTGGAACCAATGCCTGCAGCTGAACTTAAGGAGCTGACAAGCAGAAGGGGGGTCGGGCAGGAATGTGATTCTTGTTCCATGACAACACCCGATCGCGGGTGAACCCCGAAACCAAATCTTCACCGATCGATCACAGGAGAACGGATGGACTGGCAACTGTGCTAATTCCTTATCATTGTATTGATGCACATATTAAAAGGGAGAAAAATAATTAAAAAAAATAAATAACTCGGCAGTTTGGACTGCTGCTTTTAACCGTCAACCAGCAAAGCCAGCCAATGATGGTTAGAGAAGTGATGATTTTTTTTAAGTTAGCCTCCTGGTGGAGATTTTATTTTGTTACTTTGCTTTAAAAAGACAGTGTGCACATAAAATGTTTTGTTTCAAGTCTGCAAACAAACTGAAGCACACTTTGATCACCAGTCATCCTGCCACACGATAAATACACATAAAAACATAATTATGAGTCATATTGATCTACATCTCAGGGGTAGCCATAAAGTGGTGAAAAAGGACATTAGGAATGAGGGCAAAAAAAAAAAAAAAAAAAAAAGGACAACCCCCAAAAATCAGTTAAGGACAGGAACAAATACAACATCTTTAAAATTAGAAGGGGGGGGGGGGGGAAAAACCCCCATCATGACCTGGGAAACTTATGATTAACATACATTTTGAAAACACACACAATTTTAATAACATCTGTACAGACAATCGCTAACGTGGGCACCGTCTGCTCCGTTTATCCACCTCGGAAATCAATCCGAATATTGAGAAAAGTGCAAGTTCAGAGATTGCACTTTAAATTTCAGAGATAGATATATATTTTTTTTTTAATTAGGATTTCACATTTATTTTTAATAATATTTCAATGTTTTTATTATCCTCGTTAACTTTTGGCGTTTAGGTTTAGCTATTAATTGAAACCGGATATAGGGGGCAGTAAGACAGCGAACTACCCCCCCCCCCCCCCCAAAAAAATGTGCGCTCATTTTTTGGCCCGCTTAAAAAAATAAATAATAAGTTGACCACCCCTGATCTACATAATATTCAATCTTCCCCCCATCACTTGTAGCATACCACTTACATATTTCTCATCATTTATTTTTATTACAGTGGCTTGTATGCACCATATTTATTCCATATAACAGCGGTGCGCAAACTGGGGGGCACAAGACTGGCTGCGGGGGCGTGGGGATTACAGAGGCCCCACACTTCTCCAAGTCCCAGGGAAGCGGCGAAGGACTCTGTAAACATCACAACTTGGCTCCGGTGGCTTCTTAGACGTGTCGCCATGGCAACGCGGTGTCCAATGAAGCCGCGAGGTCACGTGACGTCACGTTGCCATGGCAATGTGATGTCATGACGTTGAGGTAAGAGGTGGGCGCAGAGAGAGGGGAACTGCCGGCAGGGGGGCGCAGGGAAAAAAAGTTTGAGCTCCCCTGCATAGAAGACAGAATAACATCACATTTTGTAATTATTATAAAGTTACTATCTTGTATTCACTTTTTTATTAATCATCACTTTTCAGACAGTTCCTCTTATTTTGGAGGGTTTCTACTAAAATACACATTTCTGCACCTTTCTTCACTTTTACATTTGTGTTGGGTGAAAAAAAAAAAAAAAAAAAATCAATATGCACACCATACTATAAATGAGATGATTATACAGTATAAATACATTCAGGGATACAATAGGCAAAAAAAAGCCAAGAATTATTCCAGGCAGTTTCCCCTTGTTCCATTGGTAGGGAATATTCTGTCAACCATTCTTCTTACAACTTATTTTATATAGAAATGTAAAAAAAAAAAAAAAAGGTACACGCACGCCCCCGCCAAACACCGATTTTACATAAAAAGTATTCAAACAAAGTACTTTCAGATTTTCTTTTAGCAAACAAAACGTGCAGACATGTAAAACCTGGGTTGTCCATGTGTCATTCTCTCAACCTTTATAGCCCATCCACTCATTTTACAACACAGACTAACTGCAGTTGTGTGAATTTTTGTAGTCATTTGAACAAAATATTTACTGAACATGTGTCAAACTCCATGGAGGTTTCCTCCTCTCAGGGGGGGGAGGCAAGGTTGGTTTTGCCCCCACAAAAGGAAATTTACATTTCTTAAGATTACGCACAGCATTCTTGTTAGATCTCCCAGTAGATTAGCAAAAAAAAATCTGTGACCATTAATTTCTTTATCACGTTATGCACCACTGCTGTACTGGATATTGTAACACGTTTCCAGCGAACAGGAAGAAGACCAAGCAGTGAGACAGTCCTGTTGCCTTCAGTAACTATTTAGCGTTGCTGTACTGGAAATGTATGGAGCGGGACTTGTTGAGTAGACACTCTGATCTCACCTGTGAAACATCGTGGGGCACGTGATTCTGGAAATGAAAACATTTTATTACTAAAACTGTGCAAGTGCCGTGCATTTTTATATCAAAACACTCTCCCCCTACCAGGATGAAAAAACGATACTGATAATGATGAAAAGTACTTACAATCCATTTGTGCTATACAAGGCATTCATTTCCTGGACTTTTTCCATCCATATTCAAAGCGCATATGTGGAGAATAACAAGCATGGCTGAAAGGGATCATTTCCGAGCTCAGCGAGAGATTTATATCATATTTAATAGGAATGAGTGAAGGAGAAGCAATCTTACAATTACCACCTCGCATGGTATGCATAGTAAGTGTACTAGCTATTCTTTGAGAACGCCTTCTAAAGACAAAGGCTTATTATTTGACCAAATAAATCTGGAATAGTTATTTATATTGTATGGCAGGCTTAAGGCAACATGTTAAATAGAATTAGACAGGTCCTCTCTCTGAATTCTATTTGATTTTCAGGCTTTCAAATGAGCATTAAGCGTCAACGTTGAGCATCAAGACGGATGTGCGTTGGTTTCTTTTGCTTCTGCACCACATACAAAACACAGCTCCATACGCAATTTACAAACTCCAGCTCCAATACTTCAGCTACTGCAGTTTCTCTTACCGTGTTAGATTGACCTATTTCGACTGATGTGGCAGTGTTTAATTCCAGTGAAGTCTTCAAATCCAAGCTGCTGATATTAAAGTCACAGGAAGGCACAGCGTTTTCCCAACCAGCTAAACAGTGCTGTTGGATGCCAATTTAAAAATAAATGTTGAAATTTTTCAGAAAATGCAACACTTACAAAGCTGGAACAATCAGTTAAAATAGTGTGTGTGTATGTGTATATATGTATGTGTGTATGTATATGTATGTGTATGTGTATATGTATATCATATATATGTATATCATATGTATATATTTTTTTTTAATAGCATGTTCTTGTATAGCGCTGCTAGTTTTAGGCTTGGGACATAGTGTAGTGAAGAGCGCTGGGCAGCGCTAACGCTCATGCTCTCCTGCTCGAGCAGGAGATTTTTCGTGTCCCTGCATGAGTGTCAGCGAGCGCGCTTGTGTGCCGGGTGGGAGCCAGGCAGGAGGCGGGGCTAGGGCGCCACATCACCGACGTCACGGACTGCCATTGGCTTCTGGCAGTCACGTGACTGGCCCTGCGCGACAAAATTTTAACTTGCCCGTCTCCTGCATTTCCACACGCCTCCGCACGCCTGCGGAAGCGCCGTCTAAAGCCGCGCTGATAGGGATAATGTTTCCCCTCAGCGCGGCTGAGCTCACCCTTTTTGACCATGTCCGAGGCCTTACATAGCGCTTTACAGAGATACTTTGCAGACAGTCCCTGCCCCATGGAGCTTACAACCTATTTTTGGGTGCCTGAGGCACAGGGAGATAAAGTGACTTGATATCTATATAAATCTCACGTTTTAAGTTATGGTGGGTGAAAAAGGCAACAAGGAACCGTCAGTGTATTGCATATAGCAAAAAAAAGATCACTTGTGAGCACACATGTCTTAGGCAGGTCTGCAACCCTGCCTTTCACCATTATCCCCAGCATACAGTGCTCCCACTGCAGCAAGGGATTCTGGGAAATGACATGCAAATGAGCACACGTGTCACCTTTTGTCTGAAAATCCATTGTTACATGGAGCCCATATAAGCTAATGCTCGCTGTTAACACAGCTTTAAAAGCACAGCATGGGAATCAGATGCAAAACACACACACACACAATGTGATGTCTTAAAATCATTAGTCAAGATTAAGATTTTTACACACACAAAACCTTAACTAAAGATTTTAAGCGATCACAAACATGAAGTTGAGTATTCTGACAATTAAGTTCACATATTTGGGCAATTTCCTTTCAGAAAAACCCTACGCTGTGAAACAAAAACCCCACCGTTATCAGATGAAAAAGTGTAGTTCGTCAAACCTTTATCAGATTAAAAGAATACTTGGTAATGACACTCATACAGGGCCAGATTATACAGATGAGCATCACGAAACCATTCAACATATTTAAAGATCTGAAAATTAAAGCGCTACTTACAGAAGGCAATGCCAGGCTGTCTGTAGGATCAAAGCTTTTCCGTCGGTGTGCTTTGTATTTATAAGGAGGCAGGAGGGTGGATCTTGGAATACTCACCCTAAAACAAGTGCAGTTAACAACATTGTCAGTTCAACACGGACACTTAAAAAAGGTGCAGTCAGACAGCACCCGAGCCATTTTTATTTGAGCAAATTGCTGTGGTTTCCTTGTTTTTAGCCCAATATCCAGGACCCCATTTTTAAGAGATATTAAAGCAGGAGTTCAACCTGTGGTTTTTTTTTTCTTTTCATTTTTAATCTTTTCCCCCCTTTAATGTGTGACCAGGCAGTCACTAGATACAATTGGTGCCCTGCTAGAGAGGACAGGGCTCAAAAAGGGGTGTGCCCGAGCCTGTTTCAGAAGAGGAAGGGGATGTGACTTTGTAAATGGTTGCTATAGAAACAAAAATGCTTTAATATTATAATACATTAAAAATGTCAGAGTGGTTTAAAAAAAAAATATATGCTACAAGTATTTTCTCATAGTACAGAACTGATTTACTAAAAAAAACCACATATAGGATGTTGCTTGGTCTGCAGCTTTAATATGTACATTTCTTCCCAAAACAGTTGTAATGATATAAATGTTTAAATTATTTCCACAGCGCTGACCTCGCTCCGTTAGCTTTGAATCCCCATTTAGTCCCAGCAAAGGCAGTATTACTTTTCTATTCTTTAACATTTATTTTGGGGTTTGTTGCAGTTGAGCTTTCGGGACAGAGTTGGGGAGCGGTTACCAGTTAAAGTGACAGAATCCAATGCATTCCAGAGAGCTTTCTTGTTTAACATTCCAACCCATGTTGGGCAGTGGGGACTACGCCCTTTATACCCACCAGGAACATTGTTATGATCAAACCATTTCCTTCTGCTGCCTCTTAGAAACAAGGTTGCGTTGGCTGTTAAAGATTGCAACCAAGTAGCTCTTGGATGCAAAACAGATCAGGCGATGCAGCATCTCCTACAAGAACCATACCATAGCTTTCAATTAAAGCATGCAAATGTATAGTCTAGAATACAAACCGGATATATGCAGGTTCTTCTAAAGTGGAATGACGCCTGGATCTGCGTCTTTTACAGACGGGGCAGGCAGATTCTAAGCGCATGGGTGTTGTAAATAAGCGACTGTTAACTCGATAGCAGTAAACACCTGGAAGGCAAAAGCACTATTGTACATTTCACACATTTACTATACCAAGTATTGTTAAGTGTTTTCCCCCTACTTTAACCTCACTGTGTATTGTTTGCTGCCTACTCCACATTATTATATACTGTACTTACTTTTGCTCCCGTTTAATTATTTGAAGCAGCGCAATTCTGTATTTTTCTTTTTTACTTAGTGCAGAACCACTAACCATACCGTACACAAACTAATCAGTCCAAAAAGGGAGGGACACGTGATCCTGAAGGAGTTGCTTTCTCTGTACAGGCAAACCTGGGTTAAGACCGTCCAATCTGTTTCAATCTCTTAAAATGGAGGAAACTAAACAAGCACATCAACATCTCAATGCTTGCAGTGTGAATGCTGCATGGTGTTTGTGACAATGATTGAGCTGTACAGGTGTTTAAGTTACATTGCATATTCACTGAAAAACATCCCCCTGATAAAATCACAGCAGCCATGTAAACTATATGAGATCTACTTGTGTGTGAAACTAATCTTACACTGATGGCTGTCAGGAGAAAGGTCCATCTCATCTTCCGATGCGGAGAAGTCTGGGGCTTCCGACCTTTAGAGACAAACAATAAGGTTTTCATTTTGATATACTTCTGAGTTAAGTATTCTTGGTTTTTAGAATACAGCAAATAAAAATACCACATGTGAACACATTCGCGTCTCAGACAGGTCTGCAATCCTGCTATTCACCAGTAACCCTTTGAATAATATGCCTCCACTGCAGCTACGGATTCTGGGAAATGACATGCAAATGTGCATAGTGTGTCACCTCTTGCTTCTAATCCATTTTAACACGGACTCATGGTTTTTAGAACAATTGTCTAGCACGAAAAACAAATGCACACAAATTGCATCACAACTTCAAACCCATCAATTATAGAACTGAGACAATCAGTTTAAAGGATGTTAAAAAACGTTGTCCAGAAAAGCATATTGCATTAAATGTAATAAAATAAATGAAATCTGAACATATTCTTGCCAGAGATTTAAAATATTGTATCTAATCACAAACATTAAGCAGAGTATTTTGACGTTTATAATTTCTCAATTATGTTTTCACATCACTGATTAATCTCCATGCACGTCATGAAATAAAACCACCTTTATCAAATTAAATTATTTTTCTTACCAATTTTGATTAAATTTACCAGAAAAACAAACAAAAAAAAACACCTCTATGCATGGCCAGCTCCCAAGACTATAAACACCCCTCGGAGTGCTCCGTCCTCTCAGTCTCACCCGAGGAAGAGATTTTACTACCGTCATGTCCATGTGTTAGACCAGGGGCGGCCAACTCCAGTCATCAAGGCCAACCACCAGGTCAGGCTTTAAAGATCTCCCTGCTTTAGCACAAGTGGCTGTGTTGATTGAGCACCTGTGCTGAAGCAGGGATATCCGTAAAGCCCAACCTGTTGGTGGCCATTCAAGACTGGAGTTGGACACCCCTGTGTTAGAGTATCTATGTATTATTTTATGGTGGCCTCAGTATCATTACCTGAAAAGCCTTACTTTGAGAGACCAATACGGCAATTGCAACTATTCAGGAGTAAATAAATACTGTCGGCAAAATGGATAGACCAGGACGTCCTCGTCTTCCGATTTATATTTACTCTGCTATTAATTTGTATGGATGTGCAATACGGCAGGCATAAGTGTATAGGGCTCCATGATAAATTGGATAAGAAGCAAAAGGTGACACACTGTGCTCATTTTGCACGTCATTACCCAGAATCCCTAGCTGCAATGGAAGCATTGTATGCTAGGAGATAATGGTGAAAAGCCGGGTTGCCGACCTGTCTGACCCATGTGAATGTGCTCACAAGTGATGCGTTTCTTATATAGATCCATTTATAAGCGGGTTAGGTAGAACGTTACAAAATGATTTTCATGTTGGTCCAAAAGAACCATGTGTGGAGAAAAAAAAAACCTGAACATTTCCTCAGCATGTGAACCCAAGTGACTTGAAACGGCGCTGAAACACCCACAATAATATAGAAGTGGTGAAACAAAATGTTACATAACACACTGTGAGAAAATGATGTGAAACCAAAAAGATACTTCTCAACCTTCCAATGAATATGCAAAGATTCCCTACAGAAACAGTCTTGGTCCGGGGTGGGAAGGGATCGATAATTTCGGGAACACACCAAGAAATAAAAAATAAAACAATAATAGTGCAGTATATTAACACATCATGGAATGTATTGATTGTCTTGGCTCTGTAGAAATTCCTACTTACAGCAAGAAGGATATATAAAGGCAGTTTTCTGACTCAGTCAGTATAGGTGGAGATGGGTCTTCAACAGAGGGGTAGATTCGAGATCAGAGGGAACTTCGAAGAGAGATCATACGGATGGCATATGCTCAGATCCGGATGAGGTAGAATGTGCATGGAAGATAAAAACGGACCAATGGTATAGATCACAATGACAGTATTTATCACACATAAAACAAGGTTAGAAATGTACTTACAATAAGTACATAATCTATGTACACATAGAGGTATCGTGAGACAGTAGAGTGCTGGTCCCGTGTGGTAAAACTGCTGTACCGTCCTCCTGAAACTCCCGTCTCGCCGCCGATGGATGGTTTGACCGGAAGTGACGTCAGACGCCATCCATCGGCGGCGAGACGGGAGTTTCAGGAGGACGGTACAGCAGTTTTACCACACGGGACCAGCACTCTACTGTCTCACGATACCTCTATGTGTACATAGATTATGTACTTATTGAAAGTACATTTCTAACCTTGTTTTATGTGTGATAAATACTGTCATTGCGATCTATACCATTGGTCCGTTTTTATCTTCCATGCACATTCTACCTCGTCCGGATCTGAGCATATGCCATCCGTATGATCTCTCTTCGAAGTTCCCTCTGATCTCGAATCTACCCGTCTGTTGAAGACCCATCTCCACCTATACTGACTGAGTCAGAAAACTGCCTTTATATATCCTTCTTGCTGTAAGTAGGAATTTCTACAGAGCCAAGATATTCAATACATTCCATGATGTGTTAATATACTGCACTATTACTGTTTTATTTTTTATTTCTTGGTGTGTTCCCGAAATTATCGCTCCCTTCCCACCCCGGACCAAGACCATTTTCTCAGCAAGGCCAGTTTAACAAAATAATTAAAGGATTGTGATAGGCAGATTTTCCGCCTAAATACGACACGATTGCTCAGTTCCTTTGAGCTGCGGATTCCCACGACTTAGTCTTAAAGACAAATTCGGTTTTATCCTATTACTAAAAATCCGTCCAACGGATTCGGAATCCGAACCAGCAAACTGAAATCGAAAAAAAAAAAAAAAAAAAATAACAGAAGTATATAAATAGTGGTGCATTTATGCCAAATCCAACGTCATATTCGATATAAACACACTCCGTGGACCGGAGTTACATTAAATCCGAGATGCTGAGCCCCGTGGCTGGATTTAAAGAACCCGAACAGGCTGAAGCGGATTCAGACTTTGAATTTCAGTGCATGGAAACGGATTTGGCCTGAAAATTAGCGGATTGAATTCTGAAAGGTTCTCCCATGTCTACCCGTGATCTCTGATAACATAGGTTATGAAAAAATCAACATGCCTTTCATTCTTTCAAGTTAAGAGAGAGCACAGGTCATCAACAACTTACTCAGCATAATACTCATGGACACATTCCTCCTTGTTGACACGTCGAAATTCATTGATATCAGAGAAGAACTGCTCTGACTTGTCAGATATAGGCGAGGTTATTTCCAACAGCCCTGTGAAAATAAAACAGGAAAAACCATTAAACATCCAGAAATGTATCATACTACAGCACCACCATGCAAAGCAGAAATAGTGCTCATTTGTAACGGAGAACCTGCAAAAAGTATACGGGCAAACACATCTCCCATGAAATCAGTCTGCTCTGAATTACATTTATCACATACTTTACATGTATGAATAATGTGTGTAAGATGGCAGGATGTGTGTGTTAATAGGTATCTTGTGACAGACCGGAGAACAGAACCCCCTATGTAGCACTCTGTCACCTTGTGAGATGTTTTATTTCAAACATATTTTGCTTTTATTAGGAACACGTTAAAGCAATGGGGTTTAAAAGAAGAATTCAATTGATTGCGAGCGCTGTAATGACTCCTGGGGTGTAGTAGACCCTATGGAGAGTAGTTTGTTTAGCAGTGTTTGTGAATTCACTGGCCCTAGTAACACATACTGTATGAAGACATCTCCTAGGGAATGGGTGAGGGAAGTAAAGTAGTAAACCTTAGATGTACTGCCAGCAGTATTATAATGTACTTGTGGCTGCACCATAACCAGAGAACCTAGCACACGGCTGGTGTGTGTGGCAGCCATATGCCTTGGCACTGGATGTGAGTAACAATCCTGATGGGTTGTGCACCACTACAGACCACGGACTTATAGTACCAAGATTAGAATGGTATAGGTGAATGTGTCCATGAGTGTATATACCACAAGATGTTGTGTGAGCTGAAGATCTGAAGTTTGCAGATCTATGGCTGACACGAGTATTTTAATGATATGACCTGTATAACAATAAGACACTGCTGAGACTCCTAGTTTGACCAAATAGGGAAATATCAGCTAGGTAATACACTGTATAGGATAAATGACAGGTATGTTCTAAGACTAAACCTCAATCCTAATAAGTGTAATGCCTTTCCATATAAGGTGGTATACTGACACCTCAGAATCAATGAAGTACAGTATATGGATTGATTCTGACAGGGACAACTACAACCACACAGTGTACCAGAATAACCCTAAGTATTCTAATATATAGATAGGTTATAAGTATGTGGCTGAGGTATATCTGTCCCAGTTACTTATATGTTTGTTGCTAGTTAAATGAAAATTAACTCACTCTTAGAAGGCTCCCTTAGACCATCGGGTCTTATGGGATCATGTTACTGTGCAGGAGCTGAGCCACGCTGTCTTTCCCTAACGGAGTACAGATCAGCGTCTGTGAACAAGGGCTCTGCGCGTGCCTTCTGGTGCCGACGTGCGCATTTCGCTGCGATTACTTTGTCAAGGCCAGTAGGTCTTGTGACCTCAGGTAAACTGAGTGCATGCAGATCACATAGGATGTACTGAGATCACCAGGATAAGTAAATTATTTATAAAGATAAGGAGTTCCTTGTTGATCCGGATGGACGCAGAGAATAAGAAAAGCACAGCAACAAAAAGCGAGGACCAAACAATAATGTGCCGTTAAAACAAGGTTTAATCCATCGACGGGACACACATCAACAAACAGGTGAGGGCAAAGTGTTCCTCTAACGCGTTTCGTTTGACAAAGCGCTGTAAGAGCGCGAAACGCGTTAGAGGAACACTTTGCCCTCACCTGTTTGTTGATGTGTGTCCCGTCGATGTATTAAGCAGATGGATAATTAGTGTACCCAAAGCGCTAATATCTACTAATAAAACAAACTATGAAATGCCATATAGTGAATGGTGGTAAAACAAATACATTATCACCAAATTAACTAATAAAACTTAACATCCCATGTGGTAATCCTGTGAAATTGTCCAAAAGCAGCCTAAAAAGTCTTCTGGGTGTCTAATGTCCAGTACACAGATATCAAACAAAAACAGACCTCTCTGGCGCTGAGGCATGAAAAAATAAAAATAAAACAATGAATCTAAAATGGATGAAGTCTGGATCTTTGTAATGATGTGAACCTCAAGAAAAGGAGACAAGAAATACACACACTACCATAGAGCATTACCCACATTAAGGCTTGAGACCTAGCCACTTCTTGTGAGTAGGTTTCCAATTTATACCCACGGCGGAGAAATTTATAACGGTAGTGACCGAGGTCATCACCATTTTATTGTCATGTGAGCATGTAATGTGTGCATACATGTATATTTTATAAGTAATTTACTTGTATTAAATTGTTATCCTTTGCCCGATATACCTATCTTATCAATCTATTTCTCTGGGTAATGCACTATGGTAGTGTGTGTATTTCTTGTCTCCTTTTCTTGAGGTTCACATCATTACAAAAATCCAGACTTAATCCATCGTTTTTTTCAAGCCTCAGCGCCAGAGAGGTCTGTTTCCGTCGATGGATTAAACCTTGTTTTAACGGCACATTATTGATTGGTCCTCGCTTTTTGTTGCTCTGCTTTCTGGTTCCCTGCGTCCATCCGGATCAACAAGGAACTCACAGGAGATGCACGCCACATAGAGCCTGCCTGATGGTCATAGACTGAGTACAATCTTTTCATTATCAATATATATATATGGGGGGAAAAGGGGGGGAGGGACAGTGGACAGGAGGAGGGGAGGGGGGAGGGACAGTGGACAGGAGGAGGGGAGGGGGGAGGGACAGTGGACAGGAGGAGGGGAGGGGGGAGGGACAGTGGACAGGAGAAGGGGAGGGGGGGAGGGACAGTGGACAGGAGGAGGGGGGGAGGGACAGTGGACAGGAGGAGGGGAGGGGGGAGGGACAGTGGACAGGAGGAGGGGAGGGGGGAGGGACAGTGGACAGGAGGAGGGGAGGGACAGTGGCCAGGAGGAGGGGAGGGGGGGAGGGACAGTGGCCAGGAGGAGGGGAGGGACAGTGGACGGGAGGGGGGGAGGGACAGTGGCCAGGAGGAGGGGAGGGGGGGAGGGACAGTGGACAGGAGGAGGGGAGGGGGGAGGGACAGTGGACAGGAGAAGGGGAGGGGGGGAGGGACAGTGGACAGGAGGAGGGGAGGGGGGAGGGACAGTGGACAGGAGGAGGGGAGGGGGGAGGGACAGTGGACAGGAGGAGGGGAGGGGGGAGGGACAGTGGACAGGAGGAGGGGAGGGGGGGAGGGACAGTGGCCAGGAGGAGGGGAGGGGGGAGGGACAGTGGACAGGAGAAGGGGAGGGGGGGAGGGACAGTGGACAGGAGGAGGGGGGGAGGGACAGTGGACAGGAGGAGGGGAGGGGGGAGGGACAGTGGACAGGAGGAGGGGAGGGACAGTGGCCAGGAGGAGGGGAGGGGGGGAGGGACAGTGGCCAGGAGGAGGGGAGGGACAGTGGACGGGAGGGGGGGAGGGACAGTGGCCAGGAGGAGGGGAGGGGGGGAGGGACAGTGGACGGGAGAGGGGGGGGACAGTGGACGGGAGGGGGGGGCAGTGGACAGGGGGGGGGGCAGTGGACAGGGGGGGGGGCAGTGGACGGGGGGGAGCAGTGGACGGGGGGGGGGGGGGGACAGTGGACGGGAGGGGGGGGACAGTGGACGGGAGGGGGGGACAGTGGACGGGAGGGGGGGGACAGTGGACGGGAGGGGGGGGACAGTGGACGGGAGGGGGGGGACAGTGGACGGGAGGGGGGGGGGACAGTGGACGGGAGGGGGACAGTGGACAGGAGGGGGAGGGGACAGTGGACGGGAGGGGACAGTGGACGGGAGGGGGGGGGACAGTGGACGGGAGGGGGGTGTGACACACACACAGTGTCACACACACACAGTGTCACACACACACACACACACACAGTGACACACACACACACACACACACACACACACACACACACACACACACACACACACAGTGACACACACACACACACACAGTGACACACACACACAGTGACAAACACACACAGTGACACACACACACACACAGTGGCACACACACACACACACACACACACAGTGACACACACACACAGTGACACACACACACAGTGACACACACACACACAGTGACACACACACACACACAGTGACACACACACACACACACACTTTACCTCTCCTTCCGGCCGCCGCCATCTTAGTTAGTCCACGAGGGAGGAAGGGGGTCCTTCCGGGCGCCGCCATCTTAGGTGCCGCGTGGCAGGTGCAGGCTGCCTGCCCACTGCCTGTCGGAGGGGGGGGGAGCTGAGCGGAGCACCGGGGGGGAGCTGAGCGGAGCACCGGGGGGGGAGCTGAGCGGAGCACCGGGGGGGGAGCTGAGCGGAGCACCGGGGGGGGAGCTGAGCGGAGCACCGGGGGGGGAGCTGAGCGGAGCACCGGGGGGTGAGCTGAGCGGAGCACCGGGGGGGGAGCTGAGCGGAGCACCGGGGGGGGAGCTGAGCGGAGCACCGGGGGGGAGCTGAGCGGAGCACCGGGGGGGAGCTGAGCGGAGCACCGGGGGGGAGCTGAGCGGAGCACCGGGGGGGAGACACGGGGAGAGGAGGTGGTGCGCGCGGGTCACGATGACTTGGATTTCAGGCTGATGTTCGGGGAGGAAGAGGCGGAGCCTCCGGGACCGGTGGGTAAGAGACCTGGAGATGTGCTGCTAACACTGTGAGCCCCACAACACCCCCCCCCCCCCTACCGTGTGTGTCTGTGTGTGTCCTTTGGCCCGTCACTCCGCCTCAGGCCAATGAGAGGTGTGCGGGGGCGGGCGGGCCAAGGGACCAATGAGATTTCCCCTAGGGACACAGGACATCCAGACAGGCATACAGTGCTTTCACTAATATAGTATATAAGATAAAAATAATTTTGGCCTCCTTGGATTGCAAGATATGGTTCATGTTTACCTTTGAACTGGGAGGCTAATACAACACCAACTGTCACTCACTTAGTTATGTTGCTTGGCTATTGTGGTCAGAGCACTAGTGGAGACTCAGTGGTCCCTCATTCAATGTTAAATAATTTATATGATTGCACTCAAATATATGCCATTTTAGAATGCTTGCTTTGACATTTATTTTGGATTCAGATTAGTTGTCAGAGTTGAATCCACTGTGCATTCATCTATTGTCTTATCTAGAACAGGGTTTAAACATTTTTTGGTTAAGGAACCCTAAAATTATATTGTGAAACTCTGCGGAACCCCAACCCTCTCTAATAGCGCGTCTGAGATCAGATGCATTGTAAGGATCCCCAACCCTCTCTAATAGCGCGTGTGAGATCAGATGCATTGTATGGAACCCCAATCCTCTCTAATAGCGCGTCTGAGATCAGATGCATTGTAAGGATCCCCAACCCTCTCTAATAGCGCGTCTGAGATCAGATGCATTGTAAGGAACCCCAACCCTCTCTAATAGCGCGTCTGAGATCAGATGCATTGTAAGGAACCCCAACCCTCTCTAATAGCGCGTCTGAGATCAGATGCATTGTAAGGAACCCCAACCCTCTCTAATAGCGCGTCTGAGATCAGATGCATTGTAAGGAACCCCAACCCTCTCTAATAGCCCGTCTGAGATCAGATGCAGTGTAAGGAACCCCAACCCTCTCTAATAGCGCGTCTGAGATCAGATGCATTGTAAGGAACCCCAACCCTCTCTAATAGCGCGTCTGAGATCAGATGCATTGTAAGGATCCCCAACCCTCTCTAATAGCGCGTGTGAGATCAGATGCATTGTATGGAACCCCAATCCTCTCTAATAGCGCGTCTGAGATCAGATGCATTGTAAGGATCCCCAACCCTCTCTAATAGCGCGTCTGAGATCAGATGCATTGTAAGGAACCCCAACCCTCTCTAATAGCGCGTCTGAGATCAGATGCATTGTAAGGAACCCCAACCCTCTCTAATAGCGCGTCTGAGATCAGATGCATTGTAAGGAACCCCAACCCTCTCTAATAGCCCGTCTGAGATCAGATGCAGTGTAAGGAACCCCAACCCTCTCTAATAGCGCGTCTGAGATCAGATGCATTGTAAGGAACCCCAACCCTCTCTAATAGCGCGTCTGAGATCAGATGCATTGTAAGGAACCCCAACCCTCTCTAATAGCGCGTCTGAGATCAGATGCATTGTAAGGAACCCCAACCCTCTCTAATAGCGCGTCTGAGATCAGATGCAGTGTGAGGAACCCCGACCCTCTCTAATAGCGCGTCTGAGATCAGATGCATTGTAAGGAACCCCAACCCTCTCTAATAGCGCGTCTGAGATCAGATGCAGTGTAAGGAACCCCGACCCTCTCTAATAGCGTGTCTGAGATCAGATGCATTGTAAGGAACCCCAACCCTCTCTAATAGCGCGTCTGAGATCAGATGCATTGTAAATTCTTCTGTATTTCGTACAAATTTCAAATTACCTGAAAATTTCAGGAACCCTTGGGTCTAGGACGTTTGGCCGCAACCAAAATGCCAACGGCACTACACCATCAGTACTACTCACTGCATAACACCTCGCCACCTTCTGCCATCTTCGCAGGTCATCTCGCTGTCCCGCACAGGAAAAAAAAAAAAAAAAAAGTGTGTCTTGGCTGCTGGCAGCCGCGCTGAATGTCCTGCTGGGCGCGCTCACAAATGGTGCCGGAGCAAGGTGCCTTGCGGCTGGAGAGATCCGAGCAGTGCTGAGGACATTTAAAGATGGCGGAAGGCGGCGAGGTTGCAATGCGGCGAGTAGTCCTGGCGGCGATTTGGTCGTGGCCTAATGTCCCATTCCGCTTTAGGAATACCCGGGGAACCTACAACGCCCTGTTGAAAAATACTGGTCTAGCAGTTAAAACACAGCTATTCAAAGTTGCCAGTGGGAAATAGAAGAGGGAATCACAATATATTTAAACACACACACACACACACAATAAAGATCTAGTTCTATATGTGTACATTCAATCAATGCATGAATTAGGCCTTAAT
This sequence comes from Ascaphus truei, assembly GCF_040206685.1. Lineage (NCBI taxonomy): Eukaryota > Metazoa > Chordata > Amphibia > Anura > Ascaphidae > Ascaphus > Ascaphus truei. Next base: position 16,913,232 of record NC_134488.1, read on the forward strand.
GGGTTTTTGTATCAGAATAAGTGTACTAGCATCTGTATCTCCTAAGTCCTAGTTTAGTCCACTCTAGACCACTTGGGAGAGAAAATTGATCACACAATTTTTAGCAACTAGAGACGTGCAACATTTTCACCAAAAGTTCACAAAATGTGGCCAATTTAATTTGCAAAATGGGACAGGTTCGCCACAATTTACAAGCACCTTTAATCCAAACTGTCTCTTTAGGGTGTCGTTCGATCAAGCCATTTTTTTAAGGCTTGGGATATGGTCTGCATTTTAAAATAGATTTTTGGATGAAATGCAAACATTTTGTGAACACTGTGTGCCCGGCTCTTTCGATATATCTTTAGAAGTAACTCTACGTTATATGAATGCCACTGCTAATACAACCGATGAAATCATCAACCAATGATTTTGCACAACACGCATGTAGCAATCACATTTAGATATGCAGTATACATAATAAATGACGAATGAACACGCCGGTTTGAACACTTACCCGCTATCACGTCATACCCTAGAAATGGATGTGCAGAGCAGTATTCTGTGGTACTGTCTGCATTACTGGACAGGAAGGTTACGCGCCCAGCATCTCGCTAAAGAAAAAGAATACAAGTACTTGGTCACTTTTTCATGCTCTTCATAGAAGATGGTACACAATGATTGGTGAACAGGAATAGAAGAAAGGGGGTAACATGAGTATGCAGAAGAAAGGGGGTAACATGAGTATGCAGAAGAAAGGGGGTAACATGAGTATGCAGAAGAAAGGGGTTAACATGAGTATGCAGAAGAAAGGGGTTAACATGAGTATGCAGAAGAAAGGGGGTAACATGAGTATGCAGAAGAAAGGGGGTAACATGAGTATGCAGAAGAAAGGGGGTAACATGAGTATGCAGAAGAAAGGGGGTAACATGAGTATGCAGAAGAAAGGGGGTAACATGAGTATGCAGAACTGGTTAACATGAGTATGCAGAAGAAAGGGGGTAACATGACTATGCAGAAGAAAGGGGGTAACATGAGTATGCAGAAGAAAGGGGGTAACATGAGTATGCAGAAGAAAGGGGGTAACATGACTATGCAGAAGAAAGGGGGTAACATGACTATGCAGAAGAAAGGGGGTAACATGAGTATGCAGAAGAAAGGGGGTAACATGAGTATGCAGAAGAAAGGGGGTAACATGAGTATGCAGAAGAAAGGGGGTAACATGAGTATGCAGAAGAAAGGGGGTAACATGAGTATGCAGAAGAAAGGGGGTAACATGAGTATGCAGAAGAAAGGGGGTAACATGAGTATGCAGAAGAAAGGGGGTAACATGACTATGCAGAAGAAAGGGGGTAACATGACTATGCAGAAGAAAGGGGGTAACATGACTATGTAGAAGAAAGGGGGTAACATGACTATGCAGAAGAAAGGGGGTAACATGAGTATGCAGAAGAAAGGGGGTAACATGACTATGCAGAAGAAAGGGGGTAACATGACTATGCAGAAGAAAGGGGGTAACATGAGTATGCAGAAGAAAGGGGGTAACATGAGTATGCAGAAGAAAGGGGGTAACATGAGTATGCAGAAGAAAGGGGGTAACATGAGTATGCAGAAGAAAGGGGGTAACATGAGTATGCAGAAGAAAGGGGGTAACATGAGTATGCAGAAGAAAGGGGGTAACATGAGTATGCAGAAGAAAGGGGGTAACATGAGTATGCAGAAGAAAGGGGGTAACATGAGTATGCAGAAGAAAGGGGGTAACATGAGTATGCAGAAGAAAGGGGGTAACATGAGTATGCAGAAGAAAGGGGGTAACATGACTATGCAGAAGAAAGGGGGTAACACGAGTATGCAGAAGAAAGGGGGTAACACGAGTATGCAGAAGAAAGGGGGTAACACGAGTATGCAGAAGAAAGGGGGTAACACGAGTATGCAGAAGAAAGGGGGTAACACGAGTATGCAGAAGAAAGGGGTAACACGAGTATGCAGAAGAAAGGGGGTAACACGAGTATGCAGAAGAAAGGGGGTAACACGAGTATGCAGAAGAAAGGGGGTAACACGAGTATGCAGAAGAAAGGGGGTAACACGAGTATGCAGAAGAAAGGGGGTAACACGAGTATGCAGAAGAAAGGGGGTAACACGAGTATGCAGAAGAAAGGGGGTAACATGAGTATGCAGAAGAAAGGGGGTAACATGAGTATGCAGAAGAAAGGGGGTAACATGAGTATGCAGAAGAAAGGGGGTAACATGAGTATGCAGAAGAAAGGGGGTAACATGAGTATGCAGAAGAAAGGGGGTAACATGAGTATGCAGAAGAAAGGGGGTAACATGAGTATGCAGAAGAAAGGGGTTAACATGAGTATGCAGAAGAAAGGGGGTAACATGAGTATGCAGAAGAAAGGGGTTAACATGAGTATGCAGAAGAAAGGGGGTAACATGAGTATGCAGAAGAAAGGGGGTAACATGAGTATGCAGACGAAAGGGAGTAACATGAGTATGCAGAAGAAAGGGGTAACATGAGTATGCAGAAGAAAGGGGTAACATGAGTATGCAGAAGAAAGGGGGTAACATGAGTATGCAGAAGAAAGGGGGTAACATGAGTATGCAGACGAAAGGGGGTAACATGAGTATGCAGAAGAAAGGGGGTAACATGAGTATGCAGAAGAAAGGGGGTAACATGAGTATGCAGACGAAAGGGGGTAACATGAGTATGCAGAAGAAAGGGGGTAACATGAGTATGCAGACGAAAGGGGGTAACATGAGTATGCAGACGAAAGGGGGTAACATGAGTATGCAGAAGAAAGGGGGTAACATGAGTATGCAGAAGAAAGGGGGTAACATGAGTATGCAGAAGAAAGGGGGTAACATGAGTATGCAGAAGAAAGGGGGTAACATGAGTATGCAGAAGAAAGGGGGTAACATGAGTATGCAGAAGAAAGGGGGTAACATGAGTATGCAGAAGAAAGGGGTTAACATGAGTATGCAGAAGAAAGGGGGTAACATGAGTATGCAGAAGAAAGGGGTTAACATGAGTATGCAGAAGAAAGGGGGTAACATGAGTATGCAGAAGAAAGGGGGTAACATGAGTATGCAGACGAAAGGGAGTAACATGAGTATGCAGAAGAAAGGGGTAACATGAGTATGCAGAAGAAAGGGGTAACATGAGTATGCAGAAGAAAGGGGGTAACATGAGTATGCAGAAGAAAGGGGGTAACATGAGTATGCAGAAGAAAGGGGGTAACATGAGTATGCAGACGAAAGGGGGTAACATGAGTATGCAGAAGAAAGGGGGTAACATGAGTATGCAGAAGAAAGGGGGTAACATGAGTATGCAGACGAAAGGGGGTAACATGAGTATGCAGAAGAAAGGGGGTAACATGAGTATGCAGACGAAAGGGGGTAACATGAGTATGCAGACGAAAGGGGGTAACATGAGTATGCAGAAGAAAGGGAGTAACATGAGTATGCAGAAGAAAGGGGTAACATGAGTATGCAGAAGAAAGGGGGTAACACGAGTATGCAGAAGAAAGGGGGTAACACGAGTATGCAGACGAAAGGGGGTAACACGAGTATGCAGAAGAAAGGGGTAACATGAGTATGCAGAAGGGGCTAACATGAGTATGCAGAAGAAAGGGGTAACATGAGTATGCAGAAGAAAGGGGGTAACATGAGTATGCAGAAGAAAGGGGGTAACATGAGTATGCAGAAGAAAGGGGGTAACATGAGTATGCAGAAGAAAGGGGGTAACATGAGTATGCAGAAGAAAGGGGTTAACATGAGTATGCAGAAGAAAGGGGGTAACATGAATATGCAGAAGAAAGGGGGTAACATGAGTATGCAGAAGAAAGGGGGTAACATGAGTATGCAGAAGAAAGGGGGTAACATGAGTATGCAGAAGAAAGGGGTAACATGAGTATGCAGAAGAAAGGGGGTAACACGAGTATGCAGACGAAAGGGGGTAACACGAGTATGCAGAAGAAAGGGGGTAACACGAGTATGCAGACGAAAGGGGGTAACACGAGTATGCAGAAGAAAGGGGGTAACACGAGTATGCAGAAGAAAGGGGGTAACACGAGTATGCAGAAGAAAGGGGGTAACACGAGTATGCAGAAGAAAGGGGGTAACACGAGTATGCAGAAGAAAGGGGGTAACACGAGTATGCAGACGAAAGGGGGTAACACGAGTATGCAGACGAAAGGGGGTAACACGAGTATGCAGACGAAAGGGGGTAACACGAGTATGCAGACGAAAGGGGGTAACACGAGTATGCAGAAGAAAGGGGGTAACACGAGTATGCAGAAGAAAGGGGTAACATGAGTATGCAGAAGAAAGGGGGTAACATGAGTATGCAGAAGAAAGGGGGTAACATGAGTATGCAGAAGAAAGGGGGTAACATGAGTATGCAGAAGAAAGGGGGTAACATGAGTATGCAGAAGAAAGGGGGTAACATGAGTATGCAGAAGAAAGGGGGTAACATGAGTATGCAGAAGAAAGGGGGTAACATGAGTATGCAGAAGAAAGGGGGTAACATGAGTATGCAGAAGAAAGGGGGTAACATGAGTATGCAGAAGAAAGGGGGTAACATGAGTATGCAGAAGAAAGGGGGTAACACGAGTATGCAGAAGAAAGGGGTAACATGAGTATGCAGAAGAAAGGGGGTAACATGAGTATGCAGAAGAAAGGGGTAACATGAGTATGCAGAAGAAAGGGGGTAACATGAGTATGCAGAAGAAAGGGGGTAACATGAGTATGCAGAAGAAAGGGGGTAACATGAGTATGCAGACGAAAGGGGGTAACACGAGTATGCAGAAGAAAGGGGGTAACACGAGTATGCAGAAGAAAGGGGTAACATGAGTATGCAGAAGAAAGGGGGTAACATGAGTATGCAGAAGAAAGGGGGTAACATGAGTATGCAGAAGAAAGGGGGTAACATGAGTATGCAGACGAAAGGGGGTAACATGAGTATGCAGAAGAAAGGGGTTAACATGAGTATGCAGAAGAAAGGGGGTAACATGAGTATGCAGAAGAAAGGGGGTAACATGAGTATGCAGAAGAAAGGGGGTAACATGAGTATGCAGAAGAAAGGGGGTAACACGAGTATGCAGAAGAAAGGGGGTAACACGAGTATGCAGAAGAAAGGGAGTAACATGAGTATGCAGAAGGGGGTAACACGAGTATGCAGAAGAAAGGGGGTAACATGAGTATGCAGAAGAAAGGGGGTAACATGAGTATGCAGAAGAAAGGGGGTAACATGAGTATGCAGAAGAAAGGGGGTAACATGAGTATGCAGAAGAAAGGGGGTAACATGAGTATGCAGAAGAAAGGGGGTAACATGAGTATGCAGAAGAAAGGGGGTAACATGAGTATGCAGAAGACAACATGGATATTAAGTTCATCAGATTCTACTATTTTAGTTTTAAAGGTTTCAAAAGTGTGCAGTCTCTGAAGCAAAGGATCAGCATGCGTCTCAATATCTGGCAGTTTTTTTCTGTAAAAGATATGCAATACACATTACATGAAAGCCACTACTGTACATCCATTAACCCTTATTCTATAAACTACTAGAGCGCAGATCCAGTACTGTTGCACAGAAAGCCCCACTGAAGTCAAAATGTCATTCTACATGAACTATCCCAACTATAGCCTCACAAACAAAGAAACACCTCCATTTCACCTTCACATCTTTGTTCATTGGCGTCACGAGAATAGATTTGGGAGTTTTGGCTTCGGTGTGCCTTGTGTTTCCTTTGTCCAACAACCGGTCTAGGTACTGCTGAGGTTTGGTGTCACACGTCTTATCTTCAGTGCACGGCTGTGAGAGGATCTCAGAAGAGTTCAGGTGACAGGCCTGTTTCTCAGGAGATTGGACTAGAACCACGTCATTTGGAACTCTGCCTCTAGTGCTCGATTTCTTCTCACGCAGACTTCTACCTTGTAAAACCTTCTGTTGAGAGAGCGCTGAATGCCCCGGCGTCTGTCTGCAGACCTGTGTTGCTTTTATAGGATTACACAGAGCTTTCCTAGCAGCTGAAGCTCTGCCTGGCATGGAAAGCACACTCGGGTCCTTATCTCTGTCAAACCTGTTCACTGATGTTTTCACTCTCCATTCCTAGCATAACACAACGGTTTCATTTTTAGAGCTTTTGATAGGATCATGTTTAGATCTAACTTAACCCCGTTGGCAATGAAGGGGTTACAGGAACAAAACATCCTTGATGACAAAACCTTAAAGCAGCTCTAGAAGTTGCAGTTTATTTTTTATTAGTTCCAGGATTGAAGCAGGGGGTTTCCGGAGCGGAACGGTGTTACTTTCAGCTCCGGGGACTCCCCGATACCCCAAGATACTTTTGCTTTAAAGAAGCGAAAAAGGCCGTGCACAACAAAAACATATACTCAAAAATAGTTACATACTTAATATTAGGTGACGTTCATTCTCTACTCAAGAGGTGAGTGTCTATGAACGACATAAGACAAGTGTGTGTGTGATAGAGTGAGTAGAGACAGAGAGAGGCAGACAGAGAGAGTGAGTGATAGAGTGAGTGATAGAGTGAGTGATAGAGTGAGGGATAGAGTGAGGGATAGAGTGAGGGATAGAGTGAGGGATAGAGTGAGGGATAGAGTGAGGGATAGAGTGAGGGATAGAGTGAGTGAGTGAACACCGATTGTTAACTATTCTTGGAAAATCCTTCCCCCGTATATACTCTGTTATGCGGTGTAGAAGCCATTCTCTATTAAAATCTAAACTGGACCATACAATTCCAATTTTCACCTTATTACACTTTAAAAAGGTGCAGTCCAAGCTGCTTAAAATGTATTTATTTTATATATACACACATACAGTTTTAATATATGCAGCCTTTGATTACCTTTATTGTAAACGAATGACCTAAGCTGCCGATTGATCACAGGGAAACTAAACGATCAATAAAATCCTGCTTCCCTGGGTTCACTAAATGGCTGCCTTCCAGTTTCAAATCAATCCTTGTCAGTGTAACTCAGCAGCTGCAATGTATCCTTATATTACCAAGGTAACACTATCTATTGTTACAGTTTGCAGCTCACTGCTGGGAAGATTAGCAATAAATTATGATAAACAGGAAAGTGTTAGGCTGCGTCCAGGGTCAGCGCTTAGGCGCTGACCCGTGCTGATGCTTCTCAGTGAGCCCCTGCAGCCGCAATGAGAGCGGCTTTAGCAGGGGCTCGCGCACGCTTCCGAAAGCGTGCAGAAGCGTAGGTCTTAGACACATTTTAGATTTTCAGCTCCTGACGTCAAAGCCACCCCCCCCCCCCCCCCGACAGCGTGCGGTCTAAGGCCAGGGAAAGCACCGGCTTTCCCTCAGCCTCCGCACGGCTGCAGTCCTATGGACGCAGCCTTACAAAGATCTTGCACTTCTAGGGAAGCGTGTTAAAAACCAGCTACAGAAATCAAAGGATTATCAGTATATTAATTAACAAATAAAAAACATTAAAAATGGGTTGAATCATTTTTTTTTTTAAATAAAAAAAAGTGGTAAGTATTATCTAATACTACAGAACAGATTAAAAAGAACAAAAAACATATATACAATATTGGTTGGTTTGTTCCTTTAAAAAAAAAAAGCTGTGTGTGCTGTGCACGCGCATAGTAAGTGAAACTTCTTTGACTTTTGTCACAGAAATTGTATTTGTATTGGTGATGTTTTAATTAAAAATCAAAATACAATTTCATTGACAAAACGCAAATAAATTTGACTTAGAACATGCGTACACATCCCTTGTATTTGCACTAAGCGTGAATTCCTCGTGTGCGTGACTGTGTGTGTGTGCGTGACTGTGTGTGTGTGCGTGTGACTGTGTGACTGTGCGTGTGACTGTGCGACTGTGCGTGTGACTGTGCGTGTTACTGTGTGACTGTGTGTGACTGTGCGCGTGACAGTGCGTGTACGCGTGACAGTGCGTGTGCACGCGACTGACTGTGCGCGCGACTGACTGTGTGTGTGTGCGTGTGACTGTGTGTGTGTGCGTGTGACTGTGCGTGTGTGCGTGACCATGTGCGTGTGTGTGTGACCGTGTGCGTGCGTGCGTGTGACCGTGTGACGTATGCGCAGCCCCCCTGCACCTCACACATCCCCCTAACCTATTCACAGTCAGTGTGTGTATGTGTCAGTCAGTGTGTGTGTGTGTGTGTGTGTGTCAGTCAGTGTGTGTGTATGTGTCAGTGTGTGTGCATGTGTGTCAGTCAGTGTGTGTGTATGTGTGTCAGTCAGTGTGTGTGTGTGTGTGTGTGTGTGTGTATGTGTGTCAGTCAGTGTGTGTGTCTGTGTGTGTATATATGTATGTGTGTGTGTGTCTGTCACTGTATGTGTGTCTCTCTTTCTGTGTCCTGCCCCCTCTCTCCTGACTCCCCCCCCCCCCCCCCTCAAAGGCAGGCAGAGCTGCGGACCCGCGGCGGCTCTGCCTGAGACTCTCCTCCTCCCCTCACACCCCCCCCCCTCACAGACAGGCAGAGCTGCGGACCCGCGGCGGCTCTGCCTGAGTCTCCTACTCCCCTCACACCCCCCCCCCTCACAGACAGGCAGAGCTGCGGACCCGCGGCGGCTCTGCCTGAGTCTCTCCTCCCCCCCCCCTCACAGACAGGCAGAGCTGCGGACCCGCGGCGGCTCTGCCTGAGTCTCCTACTCCCCTCACACCCCCCCCCCCCTCACAGACAGGCAGAGCTGCGGACCCGCGGCGGCTCTGCCTGAGTCTCTCCTCCCCCCCCTCCACCCCTCACAGACAGGCAGAGCTGCGGACCCGCGGCGGCTCTGCCTGAGTCTCCTACTCCCCTCACAGACAGGCAGAGCTGCAGACCCGCGGCGGCTCTGCCTGAGTTTCTCCTCGCCCGCCCCCACCCCCCGGCGAGACGCGGCCGCACCGGGCACCTAATAAAGCCCCCCCCCCCTCCGGAAGTGCTGCGTGGGCAGAGGCAGTGTCGGCGGGGAAGGGGGGCAGCGCGTCATCGTCAGCGGGAGCTGGCTTCGAGGGGAGCGCTGCAGCGATCCCCTTCTGATGGTGCTGTGGGGAACCCCGGGGGACCCCGCCCCCCCCCCCGTTCCATGCCTCGGCCGAGGGAGGTCAGCAGGAGTGGCGGCAATTAAATTTTGAGGGCTGCCGACACCGCATGTCAGCGGGTGGGGGGAGCAGAGCTCGTTAGGAGCTGCGGCGGCGGATACCCTCCATGATCCCTGGGCTCCTCTCCTCGACCCCGGCGGCGCTCAGTCAGCGGGACGCAGGAAAGCGGAGGTAGGGAGGAGAGAGGCTGCGCGGCATGGCAGCGGCCGTTAGGAGCATATGTCACGGTGTGTGGGGGGTGTGGGGCTGGGGGGGGGGGGGGGTGATTAGGAGCGGCGCCGGCGGCTATCGCCGCCGCCGCCGCATCTGATTTGTGGAGCGGGTGTGATGTCAGTGTTGGGGTCGGGCTGAGCCAGAACACAGCCCGGCCTCAACTGCCAGCAGTGACGTCACATCCGTTTCATTTCTGTCTCCACAATTCTTTTTTGCCCCATCACGAATGAGGCGCCACTAAGGAAGTTTCACTTCAAAAACTCTTCTCACCTGGTTAGATGTTTCAGTGATAGAGAGAGGGATAGTCTTCCGAGCGGATTGTCCATCTTCTGGGCCGTATTTCCTAAATTCTTCCTGTTTTACTTTCAAACGTTCCAGGAGACATTTATTTGCCTGGCGCAGATCTGCGAGGTTCATGGACACTGACATTTCTCGTGTAAACTAATCTGCTTGACGCAATGAAATACAAAAACAGATCGTCAAATATAAGAACACGTGCTTTTCATAGAATGTAACACACACACACACACAATTTTTTTGATGTTGCATTTTAGCAAGCACTTTAGCAATGACCGAGCCACTGACTGAACCACCTGTGCTGAAGCAGGGATATCCTGCAAACCTAACCTATTGGTGGTCCTTGAGGACTGGAGTTGCCCACTCCTGTGTTAATGTCTGCTCCTAAATATATGTATATCTTTATTTATATAGCACCATTAATCTACACAGTGCTTCACAGCAAGAATACACGATATAATATAAATAACAAATACTGGAAGGCCCCGCTTCTCGGCGCTCCGCCGATACGGCGGTGCTGAGAAGGGGGACGCAGAGTCCGCGCATGCGCAGAACGGGCCGGTTCAGGGTCGCACATGCACAGAACGTGCCCGTCCAGGGTCGCACATGCGCATAATGAAGGGGTTTCCCGATGTCGCGCATGCGCAGAACGGCGCATTGTCTGTCTGCGCATGCGCACCTAACGAAAATCGCCGGTTCCGCTCTCCGGCGGGCCCTCAGAACGGAACCCGCCGTATTAGTATTTAACACATAATCGGAAGAAGTGCTTCAGACATAAAAGTAACATTTAGGAAAAGGAGTCCCTGCCCCGGAGAACTTACAATCTAATTGGTAAGTAGGAAGAACATACAGAGACACTAGAAATGGCGCAAATTGACTCGGTTGAACCGAGGTCGAAAGGGCTTAAATAAAAGTAGTGGTACTATTGCCCGACAATGTTTTCTACCGGTTAACATTTTGGAAAGGCTACACTGACCATATTTTAAAAAGATTTATACTTAGACAGCAGTAAGAGGCTTCCTAAAATAACCACATTGTCCTTCCAACAGAAAGGGGAACTGGAAGGTTGTCAGTTAAACTCGTGCTACTCTGGGCCCTGTATTCACATCATCCTTCCACCACGGCAGTGTCTCCGAAGCTGAACCCCGTCACGTTCAGCTCCGGGGACCCCCTGCTTCCCAAGATACCGGCAGCAACTTCCGAGGTCCGCATCTCCTGCTCAGGTTTACATCTCACTGTCACGCGGGCCAATAGGAAGCCACAAGGGATGACGCCACGGCTTCCTGTTGGCCCGCGTGATATTTAAGCAGCCATTTTGATAACCCCAACTAGCCCAGCCAGAGTTTCTACTCATTTATGAAACAAGTATCACGGAAATCAGGGGGGTCCCGGAGCTGAAATTAACGCGGTTCAGCTCTGGAGACCCCCTGCTTCAGCTCTGGAGACCCCCTGCTTCAGCTCTGGAGACCCCCTGCTTCAATCCTATAAAGATAATTTTTTTTAAATAATTTAAAAAAAAAGAGCAGGATTGCTGTTTTAAACGCCCCCTACTGCCTCCAAGTTCTCCCTACTTAGATTGCAAGCTCTTTGGGCCGGAACTCCTTTTCCTAATGTTTAATGCATGAAGCACTTATTTTTATTGGGTCTCCTATTACAAGGGTGCGCAAACTTTTTACTTTGCCCCCCCGCTGCCCTCCGGCATCTCCTCCCCTGCGACGTCATTGTGTCCCCATTTGACGTTGCGTCGCCGCTATCAGAAGATGCAGGAGGAGAAGCCGGATAGAAGGCGAGAGGCAGTTACAGAGACCCGGCGCGCTCACCTGGCAATCAATTTAAATGTTGTGGGGAACAGTGTGGGGCCTCGGTGAGCACGGGGCTCGGGTCGCCTCCTGCCCGCGAGTTTGCGCACCCCTGTCCAATTAGGTCACGTGAATTACTGCTGTGCAGCGCCTGGCACGGTACAAATAAAAAAGGTATACATACAATTGTAAGCCACCACTTTTATCAAGACACGGACCTGCAATAAACCGAGCCGCTCCCCTGTATAAATATTTTCAGGGAGAAAGTAGAAAGTATATATGTAAAAATAAAACCGAGGATTAGGGAGACTTGTACAGTACACTCCCATACATAGCATACAGCTACTGGGGGTCTAAAGAGATGGGTAAGCCTATCTCATTGCTCCGCTTCCATAGGAGGTCAGCGTCCCGAACTCCCCGATACCTTGCTGATCTCAGAAGGGTTAAATGAATGGTGTGCTCCCATAATAAGTTAACCCTTTCACTCAGGCCTGCAACCCATTGCAGAGTAAAAGGGTTAATCATAATAGTTAAACTACTAGCAATATACAGGTATACAGAGGCACTCCAATTGCCCGAATATTCATCAGTTTAATCCTAGTGCAAACCAGCCCATCAGAATGTGTGTATATACAGATATAGATATATTCATATATATTCTATACACAGTAAAAGGTGTTTCAGGGACACAGGCCTTTCCTCAGAGATGTGAGCGCCCCCAGTTTGCGCACTGCTGGTATAGGGCACAGTACGCAGCACATAGCAATGTTACACACAGTCCCTGCCCCGTGGAGCTTACAATCTATGAGGTTGGTGCCTGAGGCACAGGGAGATAAAGTGACTTGGCCAAGGTCACAAGGAGCCGACACCGGGAACTGCACCAGGCTCCCCGGCTTCTATTTACTACTCTGTGCCAGCGTCATTACTCCTTCAGCATCTCCTGCCACAGAACTGCGCTGCAGCCCCTCAGGCAGAGAGAGAGAGGGGGGGGCAGTGTCCCAGTGACCCGCTGCCCGGTAATAACGCACAAGGGAAGGAGTCCTACCGCTGCAGCTGGACACAGACCCCCGAACCAAACCTTAGCACAGTGACTGCACCAATCTCCCCCCGGCACAGGCCACGCCGGTCCTCACTCCCGGCTGCGGACCCCACTGTCTCACACCCCCCGCGGGGTATCACTGACCAGCTGCGGACCCCACTGTCTCACACCCCCCGCGGGGTATCACTGACCAGCTGCGGACCCCACTGTCTCACACCCCCCGCGGGGTATCACTCCCAGCTGCGGACCCCACTGTCTCACACCCCCCGCGGGGTATCACTGACCAGCTGCGGACCCCACTGTCTCACACCCCCCGCGGGGTATCACTCCCGGCTGCGGACCCCACTGTCTCACACCCCCCGCGGGGTATCACTGACCAGCTGCGGACCCCACTGTCTCACACCCCCCGCGGGGTATCACTGACCAGCTGCGGACCCCACTGTCTCACACCCCCCGCGGGGTATCACTCCCAGCTGCGGACCCCACTGTCTCACACCCCCCGCGGGGTATCACTCCCAGCTGCGGACCCCACTGTCTCACACCCCCCGCGGGGTATCACTGACCAGCTGCGGACCCCACTGTCTCACACCCCCCACGGGGTATCACTGACCAGCTGCGGACCCCACTGTCTCACACCCCCCGCGGGGTATCACTGACCAGCTGCGGACCCCACTGTCTCACACCCCCCGCGGGGTATCACTGACCGGCTGCGGACCCCACTGTCTCACACCCCCCGCGGGGTATCACTGACCAGCTGCGGACCCCACTGTCTCACACCCCCCGCGGGGTATCACTGACCAGCTGCGGACCCCACTGTCTCACACCCCCCGCGGGGTATCACTGACCGGCTGCGGACCCCACTGTCTCACACCCCCCGCGGGGTATCACTCCCAGCTGCGGACCCCACTGTCTCACACCCCCCGCGGGGTATCACTCCCAGCTGCGGACCCCACTGTCTCACACCCCCCGCGGGGTATCACTCCCAGCTGCGGACCCCACTGTCTCACACCCCCCGCGGGGTATCACTCCCAGCTGCGGACCCCACTGTCTCACACCCCCCGCGGGGTATCACTCCCAGCTGCGGACCCCACTGTCTCACACCCCCCGCGGGGTATCACTGACCAGCTGCGGACCCCACTGTCTCACACCCCCCGCGGGGTATCACTGACCAGCTGCGGACCCCACTGTCTCACACCCCCCGCGGGGTATCACTGACCAGCTGCGGACCCCACTGTCTCACACCCCCCGCGGGGTATCACTGACCAGCTGCGGACCCCACTGTCTCACACCCCCCGCGGGGTATCACTGACCAGCTGCGGACCCCACTGTCTCACACCCCCCGCGGGGTATCACTGACCGGCTGCGGACCCCACTGTCTCACACCCCCCGCGGGGTATCACTCCCAGCTGCGGACCCCACTGTCTCACACCCCCCGCGGGGTATCACTCCCAGCTGCGGACCCCACTGTCTCACACCCCCCGCGGGGTATCACTGACCAGCTGCGGACCCCACTGTCTCACATCCCCCGCGGGGTATCACTGACCAGCTGCGGACCCCACTGTCTCACACCCCCCGCGGGGTATCACTGACCAGCTGCGGACCCCACTGTCTCACACCCCCCGCGGGGTATCACTGACCAGCTGCGGACCCCACTGTCTCACACCCCCCGCGGGGTATCACTGACCAGCTGCGGACCCCACTGTCTCACATCCCCCGCGGGGTATCACTTACCAGCTGCGGACCCCACTGTCTCACATCCCCCGCGGGGTATCACTGACCAGCTGCGGACCCCACTGTCTCACACCCCCCGCGGGGTATCACTGACCGGCTGCGGACCCCACTGTCTCACACCCCCCGCGGGGTATCACTGACCGGCTGCGGACCCCACTGTCTCACATCCCCCGCGGGGTATCACTGACCAGCTGCGGACCCCACTGTCTCACATCCCCCGCGGGGTATCACTGACCAGCTGCGGACCCCACTGTCTCACATCCCCCGCGGGGTATCACTGACCAGCTGCGGACCCCACTGTCTCACACCCCCCGCGGGGTATCACTCCCAGCTGCGGACCCCACTGTCTCACACCCCCCGCGGGGTATCACTCCCAGCTGCGGACCCCACTGTCTCACATCCCCCGCGGGGTATCACTGACCAGCTGCGGACCCCACTGTCTCACACCCCCCGCGGGGTATCACTGACCAGCTGCGGACCCCACTGTCTCACACCCCCCGCGGGGTATCACTGACCAGCTGCGGACCCCACTGTCTCACATCCCCCGCAGGGTATCACTTACCAGCTGCGGACCCCACTGTCTCACATCCCCCGCGGGGTATCACTGACCAGCTGCGGACCCCACTGTCTCACACCCCCCGCGGGGTATCACTGACCGGCTGCGGACCCCACTGTCTCACACCCCCCGCGGGGTATCACTGACCGGCTGCGGACCCCACTGTCTCACATCCCCCGCGGGGTATCACTGACCAGCTGCGGACCCCACTGTCTCACATCCCCCGCGGGGTATCACTGACCAGCTGCGGACCCCACTGTCTCACATCCCCCGCGGGGTATCACTGACCGGCTGCGGACCCCACTGTCTCACATCCCCCGCGGGGTATCACTGACCAGCTGCGGACCCCACTGTCTCACATCCCCCGCGGGGTATCACTGACCAGCTGCGGACCCCACTGTCTCACATCCCCCGCGGGGTATCACTGACCAGCTGCGGACCCCACTGTCTCACATCCCCCGCGGGGTATCACTCCCAGCTGCGGACCCCACTGTCTCACACCCCCCGCGGGGTATCACTGACCAGCTGCGGACCCCACTGTCTCACACCCCCCGCGGGGTATCACTGACCAGCTGCGGACCCCACTGTCTCACACCCCCCGCGGGGTATCACTGACCGGTAGCGGCTGTCCGTGTGTCCGTGCTGGAGGCTTCCGCCGGTACTATGGCGCGCGCTGCTGCGCCCCTCCCTCTCCCTTTGAAAAACGAACCTTTGACGCCTCGCGTCTTCTGATTGGTGGAGCTTTTAAGCCGCGAGCTACCCGCCTGGCAAACGCCGCGTGGCGTCAGGACGCTCACAGCGTTACCATGGTAACCACGCGCTCCAGGCCTAGAAGTCCCCACGCAGGAAGCTCATCCGTGGGGGTGACGTTGGAAATAACTCGCAGAGCTGCTAAGCACCCAAAGCAATGTCAGAGCCCAGTACCTGTGCACCCTGACATGCACGGTGTTATCTGGGCTGCCTTCCATTGCTAATACTATGTTATATGCGCAGCGCAATGCTTAACCCCTTCCCTGCCAGAGACCCGCAGCACAATGACCAACCCCTTCCCTGCCAGAGACCTGCGGCACGAGATTAACCCTTTCCCTGCCAGAGACCTGAGGCACACGATTAACCCCTTCCCTGCCAGAGACCTGCGGCACAAGATTAACCCCTTCCCTGGCAGAGACCCACAGAACAATGCGTAACCCCCTGCCATTAGGTGAAATAATAACGAGGGGCAATCACGGAGGTCCAAATCAATAAGGGGCAATTGGTGAGATTAAATAATGATGGTAAGAACGGAAGCAAAATAGATATGAACTGCAATCACTGAGGAAGAAAATATTGCGGGGGCAGGTGGAGATGAAATATATATATATGCAATAGTTGAGGTGAAATAGATACAAATGGTTGCATTGTTTTTCAGGCTGAGACGATATACCAAATATATTGTTTGCAAATTGTTTTAATGTACAATTTCTTTGCAATCATTTTTTACGTTTAAAATGGGAATGTTTGCTCTTGGTACGAAGTACCAAATCATTGTGTGCGTGTGCACACAGACACCCCTTCCTCTGCCAACCTACTGCTTAAAACAGCTAATGCATGTCCTTATCCTCTCCCATCTGGATTATTGTAACATACGAACATGCCTCCCTACTTTCTCCTTTGCAAAACCTGCACAGCAGACTGGAGGCGTGGCCATGACATCACATGAGCGGTTCGTCCTCATTGGCTAAACCGCTCACGTGACACGGCAAGAACAATTTCCAAAGTGCGCTCAATGGAAAACATTCATTTGTTTTGGACTGTAGACGAGGCCTTACTGTCTCCTTTCCATCGCTACTGCGCTCTCTCGCCTTAAAAACTAATACACTGAGTGACACCTTAAAATTCACCCCTTAAACGAAACATATACCAGTGATTTTCCACCAGGGTTCCACGGCCGCCAGGAGGGGAGAGCTGTCCCGGGCTCCCCAGCAGCCCGGTCACTACAATCCTTCCTCTCCCTCCTGTCGGCGGGTCAAACTTCTGGCGGACAGGAGGAGGGAGTAGTGGACCGGCGCAGCACTGCAGGCCCGGGCCTAAGAGGAAGGGGAGAGAGGGGGAATGTAAGGGAAGAGGGGGAGTATAAAAGGGGTAAGAGAGGGGGGGCGGTCACCAGAATTTCCCAAATATAATTCTTGGGTTCCTTTAAAAAAAAAAAGAAAAAGGTTTACTCGTGGTGGCTTCTGTCCGACACCCACAGTCGCTCCCACCAACCATTGAGGCCAGGCACTGCCACCTACTGCACTTATTCCCTCACCTGCTGTCTCAAGTCTCCCAATATACCACTTAGATTGTAAGCTCTCCGGGACAGGTGCTTCCTTTTCCATTGTCTGGTTTTGTTTGTTGCACTTATTTGATTAGAATTCCCTGTACTGTCTACGGTAAAGCACCATGTACACTATTTCTAACATACAAAATCTATAATAGATTAAAAAGACGAAAAGAAATAGACACTAGCACATCTTTACAATTACTTTTTATTGTCATGTGGCAGACATGCAGGCTACATTGAATTAAATATACAGGAGAAAATAAACCAACCAATCTATTTTGCAATTGACCCATCAGCGAAACAAACAAAATGTAGACAATTAATTAGGATGAGCAACTAGAAAATAAAGTGCATTTGACCTACTGTAGCATCACTGAGAAGCACTGTGTAGGACCTGTTGATTGCTCGTTGCAAGTTGCTAAGGTCTGTTCAATGGACCCTGTAACTGTGAGGGGCCTTGCAATGCGGCATTGCTGGCCTCTCTGGCAGTGAAAGGGTTAAAGACACGATCAGTGACCAAATGCGTCCATAAGTGAATTTTTCATTCAACAGTACAGTTTTTCCCTTAGATCTGTAGGATAAGAAATAGTTATCAAATAAGTTGGAGTCGTATAAAAAGGGTCAGAAGCAAGAGGTGGGCATGTTGGTTTTTAGTACTGGACAGTTACACACAAGGTTTTGGTTGTGATTACAACTTTATCTACACACACTATGTGAAATGAAGCTAAAGTGAGCATCTCATTATGCCTCAGTTTAATATAGTTTCAGCTGACTCTCCTACATGCTATCACGCAGCCTAGAACACCAACAATGGCAGCCAGAATTCCACCCGGGAGGTGGAGGACTGTGCTCCTCATCCAATATAACCTGACATTATTTACCCTGCTCCTAACATAGTCAAACATCACTGAACAGACATCTGCTCCAACAGAATCACTGCACCATTGCAATAGTAGCCGAAATCATATACGAGACACTTAGAAATGGTTATTATTCTGCGAGTATGACAACTAGCTGATTTTATAAATGCATCTTCTACCATGCAAAGGTTTTAACTATAAAAGAGTTGGATAACTTTTCAGGTAGTTAAAAAAAAAAAAATTTGATCAGAACTGTAGAATCAGCATAAACTAGATTTAATCCTGTGATGTTTATGAAGAAGTAACATGTATTGGAGTATTATGGAATTCCCTTCTTTTGAATGGCATGTTACAAGGAGTAACAAAGGAAGGAGAGGGGGTATGATACCTTTTGTTGGACCAACAAGGAGTTGATATGTTGATATGTTACAAGCTTTCCAACCTCTCGGGTCCTTCATCGGGAATGGCAGAAATACAGAAACCTGTATTTCTGATTCGGGTTTCTGTATTTCTGCCATACCTGATGAAGGACCCCGAGAGGTTGGAAAGCCTGTAACACATCAACTACTTGTTGGTCCAATAAAAGGTGTCATACCCCCCACTCCTCCTCCCTTCTTTATTACTACATGGAAGAAAAGGACCAACACGGCTCCCCACCCTTATGTCACAAGGAAGCATCCAACCAGACTGCATTCCTTTCATTGATTTTTAAATCCCCATTTCTTTTCAAGATGGGAACGAGAGATCCCCACAAAAACAGGGGGTCCGTCCAGCTGAAAATAGTGCGGTTCAGCCCTGGGAGGACCCTTCGCTTCTAATCCCGGATTTTTTTTTTTTTTTAAATCTGACGTTACTTAGGGCGGATTGCTCCTTTAAAACATAGCAGGGCAGGCGCGGTCAACTGCAGCCCTCAAGGGCCACCAACAGATCAGGTTTTCAGGATATCCCTGCTTCAGCACAGGGCTCATTCAGTGGCTCAGTCAACAGCCACCTGTGCCGAAGCCCGGATATCCTGAAAATCTGACCTGTTGGTGGCCCTTGAGCACTGGACTCTTGCTGTAGAGGGAATAACAATTTGCTTCACAAGGCAAAGACAATTACATTTGTACACGAATTGGAGTTATTTTAATACCCGATGTGAATCTGTTGAGCAAGGATAGATTTACTATTTACAGGTGCAAACGTAGATATACACCAATGAAATATGTAATCAAGAAACTCTTCCACTACCTGCCGGAGAAACCACTTGCCAAATTTGCGCACTGTGAAACAGATATGGAGAAGAGAACCTGGATAGGCCGACACAAACTGGCATAGCATAAAAGTGATACTCTTCCCGTCAACTTAATGTCGATTTCCATTTGCGACGTGTGGTCCATATCCTTTTAGTGTTATTACTGACGTTTCTGGGGCCGTGAGAACACGTTGCTTTCTTGGCATCATTTGCAGCACAATAACAACTCGGCATAAGGCTGCAGTAAAATATGCATAGAACAGGCAAGTTCAAGAGTCCGACTACAGAGTTAAGAGGCGGCCATGATCACAAAATACGACGACTTTGAAACAAGAAACGCTCTCTAATTTCATGGAAAGTAACAACTAGAAAGAGCACCATGATGCCACAGTTGTTACTATTGTTCAAGGTATCAGGGGAACTTTGGAAAGCTATATTGTATTTCCAGTGTATGTAATGAAGAAATTGTCTGCCTGTTCTCTGGCTTTTAAACGTAGTGATGGATCAGCTCTGTTGCAAGTACTGGTGAGTGAACATATTCAGTTCACTGTCTAGCCAGCCAGCTTTATTCCTGAGAAGAAAAAAAAGAAAACGTATTGAAGTATTACAAAATAAGGAGTAACATTCAAATTCACATTAAAAAGGCTTCAGGGCAAAGCAGACCGCTATCTAGTTTAAAAACAGTGTCATACAAAAATGACCATTGACCTTGGGCAAGTCACTTTATCTCCCTGTGCCTCAGGCACCAAAAACAGACTAAACTTATCTGGGCAGGGCCTGTGCCTGTAACATTCCTGTGTGCTGCGCACCGCGCGCTGTACTGTGATTGTGACGCGCCGAGTCCCATTGGGAGAAAAGCAGATAGTGCAGAGACCCCCTTATGTTGAACAACTTTAGTACCAAGTGGTGCGACTTGAATTTTTGGCATTAAAGTGACAAATGGGATGCGCACGACGCACAGATGGAAATTGTTCTAAACAAAAAGTGGTATTGGCGCACCAAAAAAATCGTTAACCTGCATCAACATTGTCTGCCAAGTATTACCTAGCATAAATCCTAAAGTCTTTCTCTGGCTCTCAACTTAAAGCCCTTCTAATTCTGCGCTGTGCAGCAATGATTCATTGCTTTGCTGCAACACGGATGCAGGAAATGATATTGTGGGAGCTACACACCTACAGTAGGTTTGTGCATGAAATCAGGGATAGGTGCCACGTGCACCAAAAAAAAACAAAAAAGGAGCAGACGGGGTTAAAATATTTTAAATGTTACTTTTAGGAGAAAAGAATAACCATAACAGATCAGAATGCATTTATTTTTACAGTATGGCTATTATAACAAACCAATATTTGATATTTAGTAATACTAGGGAAATTATATACAGAATTCTGTTTTAATCTAAATCCAATTATATTAATCAAATATACGACAACATCATTTCAGACAAACTGCGTTATGTGTCATAAGGACCTTCATTTACATACCATGCAAATGTTATTTTTGCACTATAATTGACACACAAACAACGTTCAAAGATCTGTTTCAATTTGCAAAACTTAGAACATAGGCCACTTCATGCTGGAAAAACTCCAGTACTATCTGCTTGCGTTTCATTTTTCAAAAGTAAAAGGGAAATCATTTTGCTGAGTAATTAAAAAAAAAAAAAATTGTTTTATATATTGTTAAAGATATAGGACTATTATTTTTGTATGAAAATATGGTTTTAAACTCCATACTGGTCCGCTTTACCCTGGAACCTTTTCCAATGTGATTTTGGATTCCTATGAACATAATAAAATAAAAAAACTGTTTAAACAGATGATCTTGTTCTAAAACTGATCTTTATTCACTTGTGCTCACATTGGCACATGTGCACGACTGAATGGGGTTTAAAGCTTAGCACCCTTTAGGCCCGGGCCATAGAGGGGGGGAGCCGGGCTGAACCGCGCGGACGCTGAGGCTCGCCTGCAGAAGCTGTGCGATTCCACGCACATACAGGCGAGCCAGCGTCCGCGATCGGAGGTGGGGGCAGACTGAGGGAGGCGGGGCAGTGATGTCGCTGGGCCAATCGCCCGCGACGCACTGACGTCAACATCACGGCCGTGACGTTGACGCAGCCCCACTCTCATTGGAGGTTTTCAGCCGACAGCACGCTGAAAAACAGCTTGGCGCTCGGCTGAAAACTCCAAAGCCTCCGCACGCCTGCGGACGCTCACGCGAGCCCCCTCTCAAGGCATCTTCATTGAGGATGCAGGGGCTGAGCGTCCGCCTGTCCTTCTATGGACTCGGCCTTATGGGACAATATGATACAACATGCTGCATGGTTTAAACCAGCCAGACCGCCTACAGAACTACACCCAAGGCATTCTCACACCAAATGCTAAATACAAACAGGCACAAAACAGGAAGAAATAGGGGTCCGGCAGATTCAGAAATCAACTATTCCTTTTACCTCAACAGTTTTGCTTTGCTCTGCAGACTATCCAGGACTTCAATCTTCTTATTAAATGCAGCGATATCTTGCTCTAAGTTTTCCCGAGTAACATCCACCTGCTGGCACAGGTGAGAAAACGTCCCGGCGAGCTCCCTAGAAGAACACAGGGGAGAAGTGAGCGAGTGCCGGTGTGCGCGGCAGTCATAGAGGTCCCGCGCTCTGCCCCAAGACATTTAAATGAAATGACGGGGGACCGCGCAAGGCCTCTATAAACACAGTTGTCTTACTATCCAGCGATGCGCTGTCATGGTAACCCGCAGGGCTTACGTTACGTCACATGACCCCGCGTTTCATTTGATGCTGTGGCCGAGCAGGCAGGGGTGAGCACGGGGAAAATCTGCGCACCCCTGAGATTGTGCATGTATCCTGGTACCTGAACACACACACACACACACACACACACACACACACACACACACACACACACACACACACACACACACACCTCAACTATGTCTCCAAAGGGGCTGGATCCCAAATAAAATTAGGAGTAGCAGGGCCACAAGAGTATTGCACTGTCATTTTGGATACATTTAGACTTACAAATGATTATACTTCAACGTTTTGGAATCATTTACAACTTCTGTGCCACATATACAGTATTTACATGACCTCATTACCGTGTAATAAAATGGCATTGCAATTAGGAGCAGACAGTCCAAGGGTGACTTCAAGGCCCTGACCACCAGTTGAAGAGCCCTAATATCTGTGTGCTAAAGGATTGGTCAAGTTGGATGTAGCATTGGGGCTTTTTTCTCTTGTTGTATACATTAGGTCACAAACCCAGTAGCACTCCAATTGACACAAAATGATAAAAGATATATAGATATATATCATACCATACATTAGTGTTTTGGGGTTTTGAGCTTGCCAAGACTGCGCGCGCGCACGCACACACACACACACACACACACTATAGAAACAGAAGGGAAATAATTTCTATAATGAATCATTTTTCTTTATCAGGAAAGTAGAACTGTAAGTGGTTAAATGTATTGGCAACTCTCCCACCCCATGTAACATCTGCTTTTAATGGCAAAACCCTGTGTCACATGATCAGTTTCCTGTAATAGTCTCTCCGATTATTGCATGGCCTCGTGTCGAAGATCTGAGCTCGAATGGAAGCTCAGTGCTGACAGCATAGCGACCTATGTTTCTTTGATCCACAAAAACAAAAAAAGTAGGAACCGCTGAATGTAACATTCAGAAGCTGGACAATCGGTTCTTTAAGAGGTGGAAACGGAAGCAGTATAAGTGAGCAGTAACATTCTGGCGTACGCCATTGTGATTTTGAATGTTATTTTTTATGAGAAGGGCCGGGAAACATATAGATTGCGTTTCGTAGACGACACGACAGGATAACTTACTGCTGCACTTGATGGCTGCAGTTGGAGCCCGTGTAGCTGACTATGAGCTGCAGTTTCTCTCCGGCGTAGTCCACAAACTGACGTTTGAAGGCCCTTTCCTTTGCTTTTGTTGTCCAAGTGAAACGCTCGTACACGTACAGAAGCCCATAAAGGCCAAAAGACAGAGCAATGAGCCGCCAGCCCACGGCCTTCCAGACCTAGAACGCAAGAATAAGGCAACATAAGAGGCCAGCGAGAAGACCGGAGCGCTCTCCCCCGTAGCGTTCACCAGATCCGAGCGGGCAACCAAAGTGAGAAAGATCTGCAGACTCACCACGCCCCCCACCACAAGTATGCCCATGGACGTCCGAGACGTCAGCGAGGCCAATCCAGTTACCATAGAAACCATGAGTTCTTCCTGGGTCATAGAGCCCTGCTGCATTGGAGGCATACTGGGGTTTACTGGGGTCAGAGGCATCGTGCGAGGAACCTAAAAAAATTCAAAGCAAATGACGGACAATCGAATCTAAGAGACTACAGCGGTTCTATTCTCACACGCGCGATCACGTACTGCCAAGATCTCTTCCACAAACTGAAGGTGCCAAGGGATTAGAGATTGCTCATTTAATAACCTGTTCCTTGCAGGAGCGAGGCCGCTTTTACTGCCAGGATACTGGTGCATAAGCACATGGCAGGTATCAATTCGACTGAACAAGAGTATTACTACTAAAAAGCGTACTTTTCCAGATTTACACAAGTAGAGAATAGAACAATGTCCTGGATATCAGTGCAACTGGATCTTGAATGAAACAATGGATTCTAAGCTTGCTGGAAGTAGGACTATAGTAGCATCCGTGAGTATAGATGTGAGGTCACAAGAATAACGCTCATGAAATGGGTAATTCACATAATGATGTTCCCTCTGGTAGCGGAAAAAGATCAAGGGCTGTATATGAACACTCATCTGCCTATATGGGAACACACCCTGGGAGCATAGCACACCAGCCAGTGTACACGTGTGACTAACATGTAAGTAATGAAGATGCCTCACAGTTTGATGCTTCTCCAATTCCAGTGCGTGCTTCACGCTAAGGGCGTCATGTAGGGATTCCAAGGGTTAGTCCAGCGGAGCACAGCGTGCAGAGAAAAGAGAGTAGGTGCTACGATGCCAAAAATGGGTTAAAACTATTTATTGATCAAAGTACAACATGGCGTTGAGCAGGCAGTAACCACGAACACGTTTCGCGCAAACAGGCGCTTTGTGACAAAACGTGTTCGTGGTTACTGCCTGCTCAACGCCATGTTGTACTTTGATCAATAAATAGTTTTAACCCATTTTTGGCATCGTAGCACCTCCTCTCTTTTCTCTGCACGCTGTGCTCCGCTGGAATAACCCTTGGAATCCCTACCTTTCCAGATTTATGCATGATTAAATACTCAGTTATTTTGGGATTGAATGGTTGTCCGAGTTCTGCCAAGTACTGCACCGACACACTTTATTCGAGCAAATACCCAGTATGTACCTGGCAGATACCTGGAATGCGCCGCTCCTCACCTCTGACAAGCCCCGTTGCATTTGCCTTCCCAGCCTGGGTTCATGCCTGGCTGACGGGCGGCTGATCTGTTAAATGATAATGATTAGGATTTAATAGGCTGCAATGCTTCGCGTGTCTACCAGATGGCATAAATTCATGAATTGTAATGCAGTACATATATATATACTGTGCAGTATTGCAGCCAGTGGGAATAAAATGCTTCAATCCCTGCTTGGAAAATAACCCAATGCACTCGGGCAGAAAACAGTCACAAACCTCAATACACCCGGGTATACCCGAATTCGTGGGACTAGCCGAGCTCGAATAAAGTGTGTCGCCAGTGTACACTGATCCGTTTACAAAAACCAAAATCGTAGAACTACATTTCATTATCAAAACAGTATGGAAGTATTGCCAGTAGATTTTTTTTGAACACTTGCTTGACTTGCAGAGCCGTATAATCTCTGGTACATTCAGTCTATATAGGGGTTAACCCCAAGGATTGAATACTTCCTAGCCCCCAATTGGTCATAGAGAGTGCACATAGGTTCTTTCTGGTTGCCTCGTCAATCATCCTTTTCCCCCCAACATTCAGTCTCACCTGATCGCTGTAGGACATCAAGGCCCTACGGCCGTTCTTGGGTCCTAGGAATCGATTCACGAGCATTGTCCACCCAAAAGAGAAATGGAATTGCACATCCTCCTGAAAGTCCGCACACAGTTTGTCGCAGCTTAGGTCGTAGCTCAGGATAAAGCATTGGCGGGGAACCAACAGATCTATCTGGGCCCGCACAGGAGATGGGAGGAGAGGCATCAGTCCATCTGCAGAGACCGAAGGACAGGAGAGTCAAAACACCGGGGGAAAGCACTGGAGGTTTAACATAGCATTTTATGAAAGTATATGTTAAACAGAGACCTAGGTGACTGCCAGCTGACAGGGTAATTAACCTCGGAAATACAATGTACAGCTCAACTATCTATGCGCCATCTTCATAAAGTTATTTCTTTCAGTTGGATTTTTTCATGGACACATTTGGATCAATATTTTTTTCTGCAGAATTGTACCACGCCTGGATACATCGACCCCCTGTTTATTATAAAAGTGAGGAGACAACTTCTTACTACGATGCAATCGGGTTCACTGCCCCTTGTTTTTTCAACCCCTATCTAATTGTCGATAAATTCTTGTTTCTAGCACGTGGCTTTTAATACTTCCATGTAATGCTCGTTCCCCTTCATAATACAGATGGGATAGTTGATGGGATGTGTTGAACATTTGCCCCGATGCCTATTTCCCAAACATTACACAAATCCTGCATGTTGCACAACTAGCTTGCAGACACAAACCTATCATCTCCTGCTGCGTGGTCTGCAGAGAGACAGCAATCGCACTGGAGCAGCGATCGGACAAGTTCCTCCCGAGACCTTCCTCTATGTGCCGATGAAGCTCCTGATGGAAGAAACGAGAGCACCATTTAGTACCAAGAGCTGCTATGAAACCTGTGACCGTGTGTTTCTCCCAAACAAATTCCTGGCTCCTTACGTTCTTGTAAACTTTAAGGACCACTTGGGAAGGATGGAAGTCCATCTGGAAGTCATCGACCAGGACAGAGAGGCGTCGGATCTCTTCAGCCATTGCGTTGGACACCTACGGAATCATCACATTCAGACAGACATTACGCGTTCTGCGCTGCAAGACACTGAAAGCCAGAAATGCAGGGATACAAACGGGAGACTGGTAGTTACTTGGCTACAGTTCAAATAACAGGAATCCGTGATTGCCAGAGGGGAAAAATCAAAGACAACGCACATCCACGTCCAAGCAGCAAAAGCATGGAGCGCTGCAAGTTTGTTTCACTGAAGCAGGGGGTTTCCAGAGCTGAACCCCATTCATTTCCGCTACGGACCTCCTGCTCCCAGAGATACTTACCGTATCCGTTACCCCGACACCCCGTAGCTGCGATGGTATCTCTGTGGAGTTTAAGGCCCCCGGTCACGCGGTTCCATAGAAAAGCCGCACCGGGTGACGTCACGGCTTCATATTGGCCCTCAGGACATTGAAGTCATTTAGTTAGGCCGCTACCGGCACCCCCTACGGAGGCAAGTATCCCGGGAAGCAGGGGGTCCCCGGAACTGAAATGAACACAGTTCCCCTCCAGAGACCCGCTGCTCGACACCTATAATAAAACGTTAAACATGGCGCAGTGCTACATTTTTTGCTGCTTTAAACCCCTCTCACCTGGCAGGCGTTGCTAACCCCTCTGGCAGGGAAAGGGTTAGTTCAACGGTTTTTAAAGAAACGCCAAAAACCCTATTTCAAATGCGTATCCAGAGAAAAATTATAATCAACGCACTATTGTATATTTTTTAGTTACTTGCATATTTCTAAATCATATGACTCGTTCTCGAACCTCTTCATTAGGACGATTGGCCACAATAGGTTTTAGATGGACTGTAACCAACGCGTTTGCAAACACAGGCGACTAGGGGTCCGCGTTTGTCAGAAGAGCCAAATACACCAAATGATGACCATCACAGACTGCTTGCCTATCTTTTCATGCGAACCCTCTGCTTATACAGATGTTTAGACTGAACACAGCTTCTCGTTCTCTCACCTGTCGTTCCACCTCGTCTGTGATCTGTTTGATTTTTAGCTTGTAATCCTCAGTCAACAGTTCAAGCTGCTTCTCAATAAACTCCACGCGATCCCGGAGCTCCTCGCGCTTTTCCAAACAGTTAACTCTGCAACACGAGGAATAAAGTGTTGCATAGAATTAAAGCATTTAAAACCAGAGACAGAACATGAAAACACAGACAGAGCTCAGTGCACATCCAGTGAAACCTATACACGGTACAGTGCCTAAATATATATGTATAGAATCCTTTAAGTAAAATGGTTTTTTAGTTTAACATTGTGGCCAAAGTGTTGTAAGCCCCTGAGCCACTACACGGCAGATCACATCTCAAGGGTACCTAACACTAATATAAATTCTTAATAACCTGTGCAATACCAGGAAGAATGATATATAATAAATCTGTCAAAATTAGTTGCATAGTTCTAAGTCTGATTGAAGCTTTTATTAACCTGTACATTACCAGGAAAAGCACTCTGTATTAGATTTGTCACAATCATACTGCAAGCAAGCAAGTTCCCCTGAGAGTGGGAGATGCTATGGAGTGAGCTTTTAACCATTTAAATGTGGGAGGGGGTGAGCTTCAACAAGATAGGAAGAGCCACCTTCCCATCAGCTAAGACCAGCTGAACAAGATGTCCTGAATGTTTTATAGAATTAAAGCAGCAATTGTAAGGATTACAATAGAATCTGCCTATCCATGAGCACGTCACCCAAGCTTTGTTAATGATATTGGTGGGACTCTAGCCCCAGTGCATTACTGCGGCAGTCAGACATAGGTTCAACTGGTATTATAAAGCATTTCTTATTCAAGAAGTACATGGGTGAAGGTGTCGGCCAACAACACAACGTGTATTTAGAAGGCAGTCTCACCTCTGCTCCTGGGCAGCAACGTGCACAGACTCCATTATCTGACGCAAAACCTCAGCAATATGCTTGGCTCTCATCGTATGCTGCTCAAACTTGGTCTTCACCGCTGACTGCGAGATGCATTCCTGCAAATACAGGGAGGAAAAGAAAAGCAGGTACTAAACACCCGCAGATCGTTTTGCCTACAGATTTAAATAACATCTAGTTCTTTTCCCACTTACCTCAAACCTTCTCTCAAAATTCTGGAACTCGAACATCCTGACTTGAAAGCCTTCTGCTAAAGCACCACCTGCAGCGGTAACATGAGAGCACCAATGAAACCAGCTGCATTTTCTATATGCAACAACTTCAAAAAGGATGATGAAAGATTTGAAACAATTTGCACATTTGCGGCAATTTTGGAAATCCATCGGGGCTGAGAACCTCGAGATTCCAGGAGATTTAGAGGAGCACGATGGAAAATGCATTGCTACTTTTGCAATGAACACAGTTCACTAGAACGCCACCTGGCTGTTGTATTGTCTTCGATACTCTCCTTACTGCACATCCAGGACATTCACATTGTCGCTCTCTGACCAGCATGCTAAAGGACGAGCTTTCAGTGATATGGCACCAACATATTCAAAAGCGCAGTACAATGTGGGGGCACGGAGCAGAACAAAAAGGGAAAATACAATTGAAAACATAATGAAGCAACAGGTAATGAGGTCCCTGCTCCGAGGAACTTACAATCTAAAAAGGAACGGGAGCATGACACCACAAGGGTAGGAAGGAGTATTAGGCCACTCAGCGGGGGTGGCTGGTTAGAGGGGGCATTAGGGAAGACCTCTTTAAAGGAGGTGGGATTTGAGGGGAACTTTTGAAAGTGTGTGTGGTGGGGGAGAGTAAGCAGTTCCACAGTTGGGGTGCAGCCCTGGGAAACTCCTGGAGGCGAGAAGGAGAGGGGAGGGGGGGGGGGCATACAGCAGGTTATGAGCTGTGAGGAGACCGTGATGGAGAGTATTTGGGTTTAGATTGGAAATGTAGGGGTGTCATGGAGAGCAGCCTGCAGGGTGGTGCTGTGTTATATTTCCCTTGTAGCAGCGGAGGGGGAAACTGTATCAACAATTCAAAATCCTTCCTCTTCTAGCAAATAGGGCATATTTTGACTTCTAAAAAAAGAGAAATTCAAATTCAAGTCTATCAAAACACACGGTTGATGGTTCAATTTGCCTCTCCTCCCATAACAATGAGATCCTAAACTACTCATCTTACTGTGCTTAACCCTCTGGATCAGGCGTGGTCAACTGCAGTCCTCGCGGGACACCAACAGGTCAGGTTTTCAGGATATCCCTGCTTCGGCACAGGTGGCTCAATCAACGGCCGAGCCACCTGTGCTGAAGCAGGGATATGCGGGAAACCTGACCTGTTGGTGGCCCTGGAGGACTGCAGTTGACCACGCCTGATCCAGATCCTGCCGGGAAATCCAGCGAATTGAAGATGTGCAACAACAAAAAAGTTATACACCGAGTTGGTCCCCGGAACACCTTGAAATTGCAAAGGGTTTTGGAAATGAAATGGCGAACGGTTATTCCCGGCTCACCTCCCTCTGGCATGCCTTGAGCTTTCTGTATTCTGGCATTCAAAACTTCCTTTGCAGAAACAAAGAATATGCGGTCCCCAGCCTGGGTCCGATCCAGCACCCCCAGCTCGTCCACCAGGAAGCTGGTGCAGCGCTCCATGTGCTGCCGACGTACCTGCGGGTGGCATGCGGTTAAGCGGTTTGCGTGGAATTGACCAGGCAGGTTTCACAGTGAGAGTGGTAGAGTGGTTAAAGGTGTAAGACTGCAACCACAAGTATGCAATGATGTCCATTCTAGTGGTAATCCCTTCCCCTCACTACAATACCGAGTAAGACATTTTATTCCCGTGAGCCTCCGATTACCCATCTTTAATGCGGTAACATTGTCCTCCCGCCCTCTCCTCTTCCACGAAAAGCAGAAACCCTGAAATGCATCAGTAAGATTGCACCCTGGAGGTGGCTGACTAAATGTCTTTCACAGATGATTGTAAAGCGCTGTAATATGAATGCACGAGAAAAAGGAAAAAAAGCAGAGAATATATTCATTATTAATTCCATTTCTTTGATGAAACCATTGACTAATCACTTTACAAATGGTAGAATAATTACTACAGTTCTGTTTGTCTGGAGTCGAAAGAACAGTTAGTGCAGAGTAAATGAGTACTTCAGTATTAGGCGATAGCTTTTTGTTATTTGGAGTAACCATTGATATAAGACAATCTTTCCAGAGTTCTACTCCTCCTCAGGTCAGCAATACGGATTTACACAAACAAGGTGATCTCAGGCAGATGTGGGGAATTCACAGCAAATAAGCAGACCGGGCAATGAATGGATGAAAGGGATAGTGAGAAATGGAGGACACTATATCCCGCCAGCAGTGTTTAGGGGGCTGGGCGTGCAGTGGGGGGGAAGCTTTTGATATTCAAATGAACAAAGAGGTACAGAGACATTACAACAAATGATGATAGCGAGTAAAAAACTCCGTATCCGCACAAAGTCCTCTGGTTGTTTGTATAAAATCTTTCAATACAATACAGAAAAGCTTTGCGGTGTTCTAATTATTGTTTACATGCAGTTATGGCTAATGGTTGGGAGTAGAGTTTCATAGCGATGAGACATGCACAGATAATAGTGGCTCTCAAGACATGTCCAAAGAGGTTACAAACAGGGAGTGCTGGCAAATGTTCTCTCTAATGAGGGATTAGACATAGATTACATAACGGTCAGAAGAGAGGACATGGACAAACAGGTCTACATTCTCCCCTGCAACGGGTAACCTAGAACGTCCGACACACACATGGAACAGCGCGCTCACTACACTAATGCAGGGCGGCCAACTCCAGTCCGCAAAAGGCCACCAACAGGTCAGGTTTTCAGGATATCCCGGCTACAGCACAGGTGGCTCAGCCGGGATATCCTGAAAACCGGAACTGCTGGTGGCCCTTTGAGGACTGGAGTTGGCCGCCCGGCATTAGTGACATTCACCAGAGGTATATGCAAACTACAAAAGCTTTTGCAAAGACCCCTTTACCCCTTGAGTGCCAGAGTGGCCATTTTGCACAACAGATTTTACCAATACAATTTAACATAGTCAGTGGGTAAATAAAATAAAGACTTTTAGGCACCAACTAGTACAGCAGAGGAACGCACATCAAGTACAAATCCACATTCACCGTTCTGCTGCCATTATGCAGCAAAAGGGTTAATATTCTCAAAACAGTAGTCAAAGAACGGATACAAGCAAACATGTCTGTTTCATTGGGATAGATAAATATAGAAGGGCCTTAGGGAACAAATGTGAGCATTATTGTCTAGAATTTAGACACAGTCCTGACAACATAGTGTATGTTTGTGTAAATAATAATAATAATAGCATGTTCTTGTATAGCGCTGCTTTTGACCTTTTACGTAGCGCTTTACAGAGACATTTTGCAGGCACAGTCCCTGCCCCGTGGAGCTTACAATCTATGATTTTTTTTAAATGCCTGAGGTACAGGGAGATAAAGTGACTTGCTCAAGGCCAACACTGGGAATTGAACCAGGCTCCCCTGCTTCAAACAGTGCCAGTCAGTGTCTTTACTCACTGAGCCACTCCTTCGCGTGTGTGTATGTGTGTATGTGTATGTGTGTATGTGTATGTAAATGTGTGTGTATGTGTGTGTGTGTGTATGTGTGTATGTGTGTATGTGTGTATGTGTATGTGTATGTAAATGTGTGTGTATGTGTGTGTGTGTGTATGTGTGTGTGTGTGTATGTGTGTGTGTGTGTATGTGTGTATGTGTATGTGTGTATGTGTATGTAAATGTGTGTGTATGTGTGTGTGTGTATGTGTGTGTGTGTGTATGTGTGTATGTGTATGTGTATGTAAATGTGTGTGTATGTGTGTATGTGTGTGTGTGTGTATGTGTGTGTGTGTGTATGTGTGTATGTGTGTGTGTATGCGTGCATGTGTGTGTGTATGCGTGCATGTGTGTTCGTGCATGTGCGCGCGCATGTATGTATGTGTGTAGTGTGTGTGTGTGTGTGTGTGTGTGTGTGTGTAGTGTGTGTGTGTGTAGTGTGTGTGTGTGTAGTGTGTGTGTGTGTGTAGTGTGTGTGTGTGTGTAGTGTGTGTGTGTGTGTGTGTATATATATATAGCAACGGTTCTCATGCTCACCTCATCCATATACTCTGGCTCTGACGCAGACGCATCCCAGCGATTATTCAGGATGAAGATGTTGGGACAGGACAAACGTTCGTTCACCTTGTGGAAAAACTGCTTTTCCTGGGACACGAGATGACGGGTGAGTCCCCCGAGCAATAACCAAAAGGACAAAACAAAGCGGCCACGCAGCCCCCCCCCCAAACTTACCGTCTGCATGAGAGTGGACTCAGAGTTCGCTACCAACACAAACACATCAGCGTCGAGGCAGAACTTGTCTATCCAGCTGTCCAGCTCTGTGGTTACATCGATGCCCGGGCTGCAAGCGCAAAGACGTCAGCGGTAAACGTGTGACCCCCAGAACCAGGCGGCAAATAACGCAATCGCCAAATGTTTCATGTGACATTTTCATGGCAAACACAAACTGGACAGGTGGTTTTTATAATCTTTATCCGATATCTTAAAACTGCCAAAGGGAGACGTGTTGTGCATTTATAGTAACGCCGTTATTAGTCACACTGAGAAATGTCCGGAACCGTTATGTTTGAACTCAGTGGATCTGGAGAAATGCAAAGTATATTGTTTAACAAGATGCAAATACGTAAACGCCTTACGTTAAGGGCGACTAAGTATGCATGCGTGCGTGTGTGCGAGCGTGTGCGTGCGTGCGCGCGTGTGTATCCCCACCCCTGCCTTAATAATATTTGCCAGGCCCAAAGTCCTCACTCAAGAAGCAAAAGCGGGTTCCATTCTGTATTCAAAAACGCATTGTCACAGGGCCTGCCAGCAGTGAAGGGGTTATTAAATAAGGAGTGTGCCATCACAATCTGCAGCATGTTCCTGTTAGAGTCCGGGAACCCGAAACAAGCGATGCGCGTCCAAACTGGACGCAGAAAACGGGTCAAAGCCACTCAGGGAGAGCAGGTCTGATTCGAGATCCTCCTCACCTGTCCATCAGCACAAGGTCATCCTTTAAGAGGGGGCACTTGGAATTAGGCCACATGACACTGACCAGGCAGCCAGCGTCCAAGAGATCGTCCTGATGCAAAGCGTGAGCAAGCTGGTTTACAGTCTGAAACACAAGGGGGGATCATTACAGTCTGAAACACAAGGGGGGATCATTACAGTCTGAAACACAAGGGGGGATCATTACAGTCTGAAACACAAGGGAGGGATCATTACAGTCTGAAATACAAGGGAGGGATCATTACAGTCTGAAACACAAGGGGGGATCATTACAGTCTGAAATACAAGGGGGGATCATTACAGTCTGAAATACAAGGGGGGATCATTACAGTCTGAAATACAAGGGGGGATCATTACAGTCTGAAACACAAGGGGGGGATCATTACAGTCTGAAACACAAGGAGGGGATCATTACAGTCTGAAACACAAGGGGGGGATCATTACAGTCTGAAATACAAGGGAGGGATCATTACAGTCGGAAACACAAGGGGGAGTCATTACAGTCTGAAACACAAGGTGGGGATCATTACAGTCTGAAATACAAGGTGGGGATCATTACAGTCTGAAATACAAGGGGGGATCATTACAGTCTGAAATACAAGGGGGGGATCATTACAGTCTGAAACACAAGGGGGGGATCATTACAGTCTGAAATACAAGGGAGGGATCATTACAGTCTGAAATACAAGGGGGGGATCATTACAGTCTGAAATACAAGGGGGGGATCATTACAGTCTGAAATACAAGGGGGGATCATTACAGTCTGAAACACAAGGGGGGGATCAATACAGTCTGAAACACAAGGGGGGATCATTACAGTCTGAAACACAAGGGAGGGATCATTACAGTCTGAAACACAAGGGGGGATCATTACAGTCTGAAATACAAGGGGGGATCATTACAGTCTGAAATACAAGGGGGGATCATTACAGTCTGAAACACAAGGGGGGGTCATTACAGTCTGAAACACAAGGGGGGGGATCATTACAGTCTGAAACACAAGGGGGGGTCATTACAGTCTGAAACACAAGGGGGGGGTCATTACAGTCTGAAACACAAGGGAGGGATCATTACAGTCTGAAACACAAGGGGGGATCATTACAGTCTGAAACACAAGGGGGGATCATTACAGTCTGAAACACAAGGGGGGGTCATTACAGTCTGAAACACAAGGAAGGGATCATTACAGTCTGAAACACAAGGGGGGGATCATTACAGTCTGAAATACAAGGGGGGGATCATTACAGTCTGAAATACAAGGGGGGGATCATTACAGTCTGAAACACAAGGGGGGGGATCATTACAGTCTGAAACACAAGGGGGGGTCATTACAGTCTGAAATACAAGGGGGGGATCATTACAGTCTGAAACACAAGGGGGGGATCATTACAGTCTGAAACACAAGGGGGGGTCATTACAGTCTGAAACACAAGGGGGGATCATTACAGTCTGAAATACGAGGGAGGGATCATTACAGTCTGAAACACAAGGGGGGTGTCATTACAGTCTGAAACAAAAGGGAGGATCATTACAGTCTGAAACACAAGGGGGGGATCATTACAGTCTGAAATACAAGGGGGGATCATTACAGTCTGAAATACGAGGGGGGGATCATTACAGTCTGAAATACAAGGGGGGGATCATTACAGTCTGAAATACAAGGGAGGATCATTACAGTCTGAAACACAAGGGGGGATCATTACAGTCTGAAACACAAGGGAGGGATCATTACAGTTTGAAATACGAGGGGGGATCATTACAGTCTGAAACACAAGGGGGGGATCATTACAGTCTGAAATACGAGGGGGGGGGATCATTAGTCGTGGTTATAAATATTCTGGCAAAGAATCTGCTCTATGTATCTGAAAGACGCAGTTGAATGTCACTGTGGAAGGGAATGGACAGGGAACATGGGTTACACATGTACATGTAATCAGATTACCACCATCATGGGAAGTGTCCTGCTTATTCTGCTATTGCGCTGACACACACAGGCTAGATGAAAAATAATCACCGCACATCCTTGAAATGAAATGACTGTTCGTTCTTCGTTTATTTTTTTCAAATTTACACTCATCACCAGGAGCCGAATTAGAAACGACCCGACTATTTACAGGTTTGTACTTTTCCAACGAGATCCTCAGATCCCACGCCTCCGATAACTGTCCCACCAGCAGAGAGACAGATGGGAGACGGGAACCCCTCGCCTGCCCATGTTCTTATTGTGAAACCGCACAGCGTATTGAATCCTCGCCTTTCTTTAATGTTCAGCACAGCCGTGTGCCTGTCCCAAGCAGTTCTGAACTCCTGCACTGCACGGACCTGCAGAATCTCCCCATGGAGGCGACGCCATGAACCCAACCAAGGTTAAGAAATTAGGTTGTTTTCAAACACTTCTGTTAATTGACTTAAGTGACTAATGATAGGTGTATTGTATAAAACGGTTTGACCATTAGAATTATCTTATTTAACCCTTCCACTGCCAAAGGGGCCTGCGACGCAGAAGTTGTTCCCAGAAACATTGCATGGTGTGGCCCCAAGACCAAAAATATGTGCACCTGAAAAAATGCAGAAGGGGGCCAGCAAATTGCTAAAACATATGGAAAATCCCTTTGTAAAAAAAAAAGGCCCGAGAGGATATGATAACTATTTACACACATATCCAACATACAGAAAAAACTTTTTGCACCAAAGCCCCTTCCTCAATATGGCGAGAAGCAGGGTAATAACAGGCACCAGGTCATCCCCGTAAATAAAAGCTAATTCACCATTAACAGTGTGCTCATTATATTAAGTAGGGTCAGCAAGATTGCTACAATTAACCTGGACTCGCCTACTGATGTTAGAGGAAAGGAGATTAGCACAGACAGCAAAGGAAAAAGATTACAATTAGCGCAGTGAAAATGTGGGATGTTTTATCCCGTGATGGCAGATACATTGGGTATGTTAATGAAAAGATCAAATACCAAGTAATTGATCCTGGGAGTGATTGAATTACCACTTACTGGAGTCAGGAAGTTATTATTCTCCCTTGTTAAACATTATAGCACTGGGGGTTTTGTTTTGCATGCAATCTTCCGAATTATAAACACACATGTACATATATCTCACACGCATACATACCTTACCCATTTTTAACTATGGACACTCGTTTCTTTCCAATCCCTACCATCAGAACCATGTTACAGTGTATGTTACGAACACAGACCACACATTTACCTTAACACTCCTTTTCTCCTCTGAACCATCCGTAAGAAGATAGGCCTCATTGCCGTCTGTGCCTTCCACGCGCAGGAAACAGTTGGTCGTGTGCCCGATGCCAGACGGGAGGACTTTGTCCCATAACATGGCATTTATCACACTGCTTTTCCCATTGCTGGTCCTAGAACAAACAGGCAGCAAAGTGTCTCTGTTCAGAAGTCCATCATTCTGCATCATTTTGTCCCCTTAAACCCTCCAGTGCAAGAGGGTCATTGCAAAGCAGCATCTCTCGTTCCCTGCCCCCACAGCTGGAAGTTGAAGAATAACACAACCTAGACCAATACTGTACGAACAGGAAAAAGATTGGTTCGGACAGCCGGGTCCAGCGAAAGCGCCATCAACTCACCAGGTAAGTAGAAAAAATAAAAAAAACTTATTGAACTACATTAAAAAACAAAATACAAGGACAAGACAGGAAAGAATCCTCCACACTGCCATCTGCTTCTTTGGAGAGAACAAGGAGTCAACATTTGGCAGGGTGAGCCATGGAGCCGGTCCCTAATCCCTCCCCAACCAACAGCAATATAAAACACGTTGCTATAGAGAGGAGGGACTCCTGGCTAGCACCGGGGTTAGGAGGCAATTGGAGCAGCCACTCATATGAGACCTAGCAAGGGTCTATGGAACCCATTCAATATGGTCAAGAACGATCTCGCCGCTGCCATGTAGCCACCGGCCGTTTTGCCACTAAGGTATACCCCTAACCTTGCCCTAAAAAGTCCCCAACTCATTACCCAAACCGTCAACCCCTTACTCGAAAATCCCAAACCTTAACCCCTGATGCCAACACTAATCTTTACCCTAAAAACCTTAACCCATTACCCTAAAACCCCCAACATTTTAAACCCCCTTACCTGACAACCCCTAACCATACCCCAAAAAGCTTAAGTGCTTAGCCTAAAACCCCTAAAGTTGACCACTTATCACTTACCTCAGCGGCGAAACGGATTGCGGCGAGCTGCCCTTGCAGCAAGATATCCCATTCTGATTCAATATGCCGTAAAAGCCGCTTTCTCCTTGCTCAGAGAAAATTACGGCTCTTTTCAATTGAATGTGGTCGATATCTTCTCATTGAATAAGCACATCGAAATGAAGCCTATGGAGACATGTTTGCCAAGCGGTGCCATGTCATCAGACGTCTTTCGGCACCGAAAGACTTCTTACAGCTCATTCACTTGAATGGGCCACGACACCTCCCAGCGCCAGAAGCGGTCTTAGGGTATTACACCACTTGGTAAACATGAGCCTATAGGTCTAAGCTACTTTCATTTATTCTCGAGAGGGAAATAGGCAGGGTGGATTGAAAGCGTACAAAGACACTCACTAGGAATATACAACGCAGCAAGTTCTCGCGGAAGATTCTCCCCCGTGGAATACAAAATACAATGGAGGAGTGCTCGATGAGCCCTCTTGGGAGGGATCCATTCATGCAATGGACCATGTAATTGGGTTGGATGTGACACAGGAGCAGCTTACCTGCCAAAGAAGGCCACCTTCATGTGCCGCCGGGCCAGTATTTCACTGATGCCAGTGACGTTGGATAGATAGCCCTTAACTTCAAGCACCTGCTCTTCCGAGGCAACTGGATCAAGCTCTGCATTCTGGTAGGTTTCTAAATGAAGACAGTGCAGGATTATACTTAGGACTATTATTGTACCGAGTCCTTAATTATACCGGGTAATGGGTACCTGGGAAAAATGAGACATGTTGCCGAGTCGGGTACCTGGCTGGCCGGCATAGACTTACCTGCAGCGGTAGGTGAGGAAGACCGCGGCGACATCGTGGGAGTAGCAGCAGACATCCTGGTGGCGGTGGCAGCAGAAGACGTCCTTCTTGAGCCGGTGGGAGCAGCGGAACACAGCACAGCTGATGCCGGTGGGAGCCGGGGAACCATGTGACCGGAGCACGAGTGTTCCTATAGGACAGCCAGCTCCTCCAAGGCTGTCCAATAGGAACGCTCCTGCCACATGATTCCCCAGTTCCCACCGGCATCAGCTGTGCTGTGTTCCGTTGCCCCACAGGATCAACAAGAACGTCTTCTGCTGCCACCAGGATGTCTGCTGCTGCTCCCACGATGTCGCCGCGGTCCTCCTCACCCTCCGCCGCCGATAAGTCTTCACCTGCTCTGAAATTATCCGGCGCCGGTTCCAGCCCCCTGCGGCCGGTTCCGGGTAGCTGAAAAAGCGCTGAGTAAGCCGGTAGCGGGTAATTTCCGAGTACCCGGTACATCACTACCTAGGACTATTTCTGTGGGGGAACTCAGAAGAACCAAGTTCTGGTCCATTTTTCTTTTCAGGGATTGTCAAGAAGCTTTATACAGTTATTATTAAACTATAAGGTAATACATACTAGGAGTGAATACGTGTTTATAACCTGCAATAGACAACAGTATCCTGTGGCACCCAACTTAGTGACAAACATCAAATAGCCATTTAAAGTCCAACTGAAGAAGGGATTTCTTTGAAACGCTGTGCATTATGTCTGCATCATTAAAAATACCTTAAATACCTACGTGACTTGTGTCACCGAGTTTGAGTGTCACAGATACTGTTCTTTATTGAAGTCACTGGAGCGATTTCTGCTGGGATTCTCACTTTCCTGCGAAAGCACCATTCGGAAAGTTACGTGTGCCTGAAATCTTTGCACCCCCAAACTGTTTATAAGCAAATTTGGTTATTGTAGTTTAGAACCCTTTTCTCTACAAGACCACCGCCAATTATCAGGACTCCTAAGAAACCAGGATCTAAGTGGGCAACGGATTAAACCGCCAGCTTCTGGGCCAAGATTCCATTCTTTCCTATGAGGAAAAGCCTCGGTGACGGATAATTTTTAGAATCTGCAAAGTGCCAACAGACCGTATGTCTCAGAGAATTTCTCTATTAGTTTGTTTTGTTTCAAAGTAGTATGTGGTCCGGGGGAAAAAGGAAACCTCTATATTAGAAAACAGGTTAGAATTAAATCCAAGCTGGGACATTGTTTTTATATTTTTCATAGGATTGAAGCAGGGGGTCTCCGGAGCCGAACCAGTTCATTTCAGCTCCGAGGACCCCCTGCTTCCGGAGATACTTACACCTCCATAGAGGGTGTCGGTAGTAGCTCCGGTTCAGCTACCAGGGTTCCCATAATGGCTGCTTTTCAAAGCTCCTGCGGGCCAATAGGAAGCCTTGACATCATCCAGTCCGGCTTCCTATTGGCCCACGTGACACGGGAGCTTTCAACTTGCAGGAGATACCTGCACCCCCTACGGATGTCTCTCAGGAAGCAGGAGGTTCCCAGAGCGGAGATTAATGGGGTTCAGCTCCGGAGACTCCCCCCCGCTTCAATTCTATGTAAGAAATAAGAAAATAAAAGACGCCTTGGATTGCTCCTTTAAGAGGAATCCCCCCCCCCCACTCCCAACAGAAACATTACCCTCCAGAAAGTTGAAACTCTCCTGGATGTAGGCACCGAGCTGGTCAAATATGCCATTGATTTTCTTCTTGGCAGTAACAAAGTGCTTAAGCGGAGAGGCATTAACTTCAGCCATGAATCGCTTATCCTTCTTTGCCGTGGCTATAGATGTTGAGCGTGTAAACAGCAGTGACATTGCGCTGTGGGGGAAGAAATGACCTTCACGTTAATAGAACGCAGAAGACGTAGCAAAGTTCAATGACCAGAGTCTGCCGTTAGCCCAGTCTGGCATAGCATGCTATTAGACACCATGTCAAAATCATTCTAATGAGTTCAATGGGCATATGTTCCCATACATACTTTTGCTCTTCCTCATCACCAATGTTCAACATTCCCTGATGTTTACGAATGTTGGTGAAAAGGTAAAGGTGAAAGAAAAATAAATGGCAAGTGATAAACATCGGTGCAAAAATCTTAGTATAATATGTATTATATCAAACGAGTGTTCATCAGCATGT
Source organism: Ascaphus truei (assembly GCF_040206685.1). Classification (NCBI taxonomy): domain Eukaryota; kingdom Metazoa; phylum Chordata; class Amphibia; order Anura; family Ascaphidae; genus Ascaphus; species Ascaphus truei. Next base: position 16,953,545 of record NC_134488.1, read on the forward strand.
AAGTGTTACATGTACATCAAAGGTGAAATTTGTGGGCACAATATGTTATGGACATGTTACCCCTCTGGAAGTGACACTGGTTCCCGCACCGCTCGACAGATCCCACAGGTTCTGGCTGGATAGGTAGTGTTGGACCTCCTTTCGGTACACAGCTGACCGTTGGAATCGCCTGGTCTCAGCCCACGTCTCCTGTGTCTCTAGCGCTGGAGCAGGGACCCTTCGCACTGACTGCAAACGCCGCTCGCACACGCCAAACTCTGGCGGCCAGTGATGATGTCACGGCTTGTGTTAGTTACCGCGATTCGACGATGGACTGCAAAGTTTTTTGGGCCACAAACTTGTGGGGTTGTGTCAGTGCTTCTGGTAAGCCAAATAAAGTTCAAGGATTGCACTATGTAAATCCAACGCGTTTCGTAGGTTAGCCATACATTTCACCTTTGATGTACGTGTAACACTTACCTGCTGATTAACACATTTGATATAATACATACTACACTGAGATGTTTGCGCTGTTTTCTTTTTGTTCTTCTTACTAGCCCATGAGGATGTTGAGCCATCCTCTGTATACCAGCTGCAGTCTCTCTCATTTGGCCACATTTGGTTTATTACTACTTTGTTGTTCGATTGTTGTTTTAACCGCTCTTCCTTTTTAATAAATATTTCTTGTATTGTGATAAAGAAAATAAGGTGCATGAGGATAAATGATACAGGTACAAGGAACAATATATCTGAGAAGATATAGAAGATTCCGCTTAATTGCACTCTCAATATTTTCAAAATTAGAGCAAAGTTGTTCTAAGCAGGTAAGTGTGCTGATATAGCCTATTTTGGCCTTGGGTCAGTGAAACGTGTTAAAAACAAAAACAAAATTTTATTACATCAAAAATAATTGTGACAGTGATTTATTTACACATAATTTGTTAAAAAGTCCTCTTATAGGGGTAGGTGGACATGAAATTCTATATTTCTTTTTTTAAAGCTTAGTAATCACATTAATATGTGTATCTGTATTTAATTTAAGTTCACTTCGACATCTCAAATAATCTCTTCATAATATAAGTAAGTGAAAACAGCATACATTTGTAAAAAGGTATTTTGGCACAGTTCACTATGGGTGAAAATATCCTTAGTTTCAAAGAATCTCTCTCTGTTTATTTATCCCATGATGGCATATTGTGGTACACTTTGGGTAAAGTTATGCGTGTTAGTCATATAGTAGCCTCTTATTCAGATACTGTATCTTGAATTATCTTGCTAATATGTGAGTTATTGTTTCACAATAACTATATCTAATCTCCCAGGACATAATTAACACTTTTGCTTTGCATAAAGAATGTAAAACACATTACAAATATTATTACGTACATTCCTTGACGCACCACATCCCATTGTACAGATTATATTAACCCCCTCCCCCCTACAAGAAATACCGCGTTGGGGAAATAATGTGCGCGATACCATTGTTTTCAATGCGTCGCTGGCCCCTCCCGCAGTGACAAGGTTTAAACGCCTCAATGTATCTTTCCTGCTGCAATGCACATCACAAAAACGTCATTTAGTTTGGGAGAATGTAATTAGTGGCGCAGAGAAGCCAGAACTCAATCTAACAACACAATGTATTTACTCCGTGTGTGTGAAGGTAATTCAGGCGGCACCATGGAACGTCCCCGACACACACACACACAGTTAGACAAATGATGTTTATGTCGAAACGATAACGTGCCTTTTTTTTTCTCCTTAAACACACAGAAAAGCTGAACAAATGTAATCTCAGATTGTGATGCATCACAATATTATAATAATGCATCAGTGACTTTCTTCATTATTGTCCTATAAACACTTCCTTAAAATCGCTCACTGACCCACAACACAATACAAAGGGGCTGGTTCAATAACCCCCGAAGCAGCAAATCGCACCTTTATTGAAAGGGAGTTTGCGGCTTACTGCGGGGTGACAGCCGCTTCAGAGTTTGGAGAATTAGCACATTAAAAACTAATATTTACATGTCATTACCCAGAATCCCTGGCTGCATTGGATGCATTTTATGCCAAGCGGTAATGGGGAAAGACCGGGTTGCAGACCTGTCTTAGGCTGCGCTTATAGTGCGTCAAAACAAATGCATTATCGCTGTCGCCTGCGCTTATAGTGCACGCGACGGAGCGACCGCGCTAACAGAAATCTGGTAGTCACTGTTATTTGATTTTTTCAGGGCCGGTCTCCCCTTGCGGCCAATCGGAGAGCTTCTCCGTGCCTCTGCCGTCCCCCTTTCTGACGTCACTGGCCTTGTAGCCAGCGACGTCGCCTAAACTTACATTACAACTATCGCAATGGCGACATCATCGGTCGCGTCGCCGGCAGTATAAGCGCGGCCTGATACATGCAAATGTCCCACAAGTGGTATTTTTACTTGCTGTATAATTAGCTCTACAAAGTTGTCCACATCAGGGGTGCGCAAACTTTTTCTTGTCGCACCCCCGCCTGTTCGCGCACCTCCCCCCCCCCCCCCCTCTTACCTTCTCTCCAGCGTTGGCGGCGTCATTTAACATTGCGTTGCCATTTAACCCTGCGTTGTCATGGCAGGTAAGAGGCAGTTACCTTGATAAAGTCCCGTGGGACGAAACATGTCGGTGTGTGGGCTGTGTTTCTGTCCCTGTGCATTTATCCAATAAATCACCCTCAGTTTTAGCACGGAGTTATGCCCTTTATTCATTTTTTCTACAGGATTCTCCCTGCAGACTTCTACTTCAGCTGTGCTCCTTGCTTCCCTACACTCTGGTTTCTCTGATCAGGATTGCACGCAGTGGAACTTCGCCTGGATGGATTTCGTATTCCTATACACTCAATGGAAAGGTAATGGGCAGTAGCCCTCATTCTATGTTACCTTGGTCCCTATTTAGGGAAGTGTATATGTTAAGGGGGGTAAGCAGGGTAAACCATATCTGCGGTAGTCGCGCTGACTGACCGCTAGGTCCCATGTTCATGTCCCCCCTTGACCTAGTATTATATACATGCTGGAATTATTTATAGAAGTTCCTATCTACCTATATGCTGTAATACAGCTTGTGAGTCCATACACTTGTATGAGCGTCAATCTCTACGTTTATACAAAGAGGCAGTTACAGAGGCCTTGCCCACTCTCCCGGCATTTTATTTAAACGTTGTGGGGAAGAACGCGGGACCTCTAAGCCCTGCGCCCCCCAGGGAGCGCACCCCTGCCCTACATCACAAATATGACATGCCTTCCATGACACATCGCACTCTATTCAGTGGCACAGATGCAGCAAACGTTATCCCCATCAACACAAGTAACAGATACAACGCACACGGTACCACGGGCTTCACTGGCGCTTGTGTCAAAACTTGCAGTAATAAAGCATTCGCAGTTGTAGTAACGTCTGCTACAGGAAATGCCTTTAGTAGTACATTACAGGGAGGCACGTGGTGCTTCCTTACAATACACAATTCCAAATATACCCCTTATTTACCAAATTGGATTTTTACGTCAATCAGGTAGTGGGACTTCACACCCCCTTCTACCATCACACACACACACACACACACACACACACACACACACACACACACACACACACACACACACACACACACACACACACACACACCAACTCCCGTCCTCAATGTAAAAGAATACTCAGCACTGAAAGCTTACTTCACTTGCAGGGGTAGAGTCACAAGGCCGGCATGGTACGCTCAGCCAGGGGAGGGCTGCGGGTTAACATGTGCAGGGTCGCAGGTTCCTAGGACAAGACGATCTGTATTTCCTAGGGAGGAATGTCACACACAGGGAGCTCAGCAAACTATTACACACAGTGTGACCCCCATCACGTTACACATATAAGATGCAGGGTGTGTGGCATGAGCACGCAGGCTGTGTTACCTTTTAATGGACCAACATATCAATCGTGATCACTCATCAGAACCAGCAGGAGAACACACTGCATCACACAACCATTACACACACAGTGATCACGCCCACTGTATCACAAGGGACATTGCTTTAAACACACAGTGATTACACACACAGCACACTGCATTACACACACAGTGATCACGCCCACTGTATCACAAGGGACATTGCTTTAAACACACAGTGATTACACACACAGCACACTGCATTACACACACAGTGATCACGCCCACTGTATCACAAGGGACATTGCTTTAAACACACAGTGATTACACACACAGCACACTGCATTACACACACAGTGATCACGCCCACTGTATCACAAGGGACATTGCTTTAAACACACAGTGATTACACACACAGCACACTATATTACACACACAGTGATCACGCCCACTGTATCACAAGGCACATTGCTGTAAGCACACAGCGATCACACTGTATTACACACACAGCATTACACACACACTGATCACACACACACTGATCACACAGCATTACACACACACACTGATCACACACACACTGATCACACAGCATTACACACACACACTGATCACACAGCATTAAAGACAATGATCACACAGGATAATACACACAGTGATCACACCCACTGTATCACAAGGCACATTGCTTTAAGCACACAGCGATCACACAGCATTACACACAGCGACCACACAGCATTACACACAGCATTACACACAGCATTACACACAGCATTACACACAGCATTACACACACAGTATCACACACAGTATCACACACACACAGAATGACACACACACCATGGCCCGGTGACGGTGCGCCCCGCAATGTGATCCCTGCGGCCTGTGAAGGGTAAAGCGCAGGAAGAGGCAGTGACAGCAGGGCCCGCAAGGCAGAGCAGCCAACCTTCATCCCAAGCCACGCCCCCCCAGCACATGATTGGTTTACTGAAAGCTGTGTCATTGCAAAAGCAGCCTACAAACCCCGCTGCTGATGTCCTTAGCCCCGCCCTCTTGTTAAAGGGCTGCATGAGGCTGATGCATGCCGGGAAGCAGGAGGGTAACATGAACATGCTGTTTTCTGGCTCTGTGGGTTGCAGTTTCACCAAGTTGTGATTTTCCATATTTAGAGGTATCTCTGGGAGCAGGGTGTCCCCAGAGCTGGAATTAATGGGGTTCAGCCCCAGAGACCCCCTGCTTCAAACTTATGTTAAAAAAACAGTCATTAAAAAAAGCAGCAGCATGAATTGCTCCTTTAATACTACATTTCCAGACTTGAAAATGATATTTCAATATTTTGAAAGCATGTATCGGTGCGCAAACTCCCTGCGTCCCCGTTACCTGCTGCCTCTTCTGTCGCGCCCCCCCTCGCCTCGAATAATGCGTCACGTGACCCGCAGCGTCATTTGACGTCACGTCTCCATGGTAATGGGCGTCATTTGACGTCACGTCTCCACGGTAATGGGCGTCATTTGACGCCATGTTGCCATGGAGACGCGTGGACAAGAAGCCGGTAAGGAAATTTACAGAGGCCTCGCGCTCTTAGCACGTGGCCTCTGTATCCGCCGCGCACAACCCAGATCTATACCATATATATATATCTACATAACCTTAACTTAGTAGGGAGTTTTAGTGTTATCAATTACACTTTGCTCCTGCTAATTTCATACTAGTTGCTTGGGCAGCAGAGCCCAAGGACCACCTGCTTTAGACAGCGGTGCGGGAGATTTCTCTTGGGGGCGCGGGCAGTTGCAGAGGTCCCGCGCTCGTCCCCCAGGCATTTAAATTAATGCCGGGTGATCGCGTGAGGTCTCTGCAACTAACTTATCGGGATTCTGAAGAGCTGCAGGGACGCAACTCCATGGGGTCGTGTGACCCCCGTGGCGTCATTTGACGCGGCCTAGGAAGTTGACGGGGGCGCGAGAGCAAGGTGGAGCAGGCAGAGGGGCGCAGGCGAAAAAGTTTGCGCTCCCCTGGAGTAGGATACACAGAAGTAACCAGAGCATTGTTCATAGCGTGCATGTATATATCAGTGTTTTTCCTATGAAAAAGAAGGAAGGAGCACTCACGCTGAAATTATTTGTATACCGACATAGGTGTTCATGGGACCTGAGTTCCAGATGGTATTCTGGGGAGAAGAAAAATGCAGCACTGGCATGGCCTTTGGGAAAGGATAATTTAATCACAGATCCTAAAATATGGACCTTTCTCATCTTGAGGTTATGTTGATCTGTGATTAAATCATCCTTCGCATGAAGACTGCTGCATTTTTCTTCTCCTTTTATCAGTTTTTCAACATGGTTTCCCCAGGCTTCCTTACAGCTTTCATGTCATTTAAAAATGGAACCAAATACAGAAAACTTTACAATGCAGCTGATCTCAGACGCGCTATTAGGCTGCGTCCAGGGTTGCAGCAGCCGTACGGAGGCGCGCGGAGGCTGAGGGAAAGCGGGTGCTTTCCCTGGCCTTGGTTAGCTCGCCGTCCGTGGGCGTGTCGGGGGGGCGGGCCAGTGACGTCACAGAGCTGGTTCGCCCTCTTTGGGCGAACCGCTCACGTGACCGGCCCTGCGCTCCCTTGAGCGCTTGAATCTAAAATTCTCATAAGACCCACGCTTCCGCACGCTTGCGGAACCTTGCGCGAGCCCCTGCTAAAGCCGCTCTCATTGCGGCTGCCGGGGCTCACTGGTAAGCACCAGCGCGCCTCAGCACGGGTCAGCGCCTAAGCGCTGACCAATGCCCGAGGCCTTAGAGAGGGTTGGGGTTCCTTACAATGCACCTGATCTCAGACGCGCTATTAGAGAGGGTTGGGGTTCCTTACAATGCCTCCAATCTCAGACGCGCCATTAGAGAGGGTTGGGGTTCCTTACAATTCATCTGATGCCAGACGCGCTATTAGAGAGGGTTGGGGTTCCTTACAATGTATCTGATCTCAGACGCGCTATTAGAGAGGGTCGAGGTTCCTTACAATTCATCTGATCTCAGACGCGCTATTAGAGAGGGTTGGGGTTCCTTACAATGCATCTGATCTCAGACGCGCTATTAGAGAGGGTTGGGGTTCCTTACAATTCATCTGATCTCAGACTCGCTATTAGAGAGGGTTGGGGTTCCTTACAATGCATCTGATCTCAGACGCACTATTAGAGAGGGTTGGGGTTCCTTACAATTCATCTGATCTCAGACGCGCTATTAGAGAGGGTTGGGGTTCCTTACAATGCATCTGATCTCAGACGCACTATTACAGAGGGTTGGGGTTCCTTACAATGCAACTGATCTCAGACGCGCTATTAGAGAGGGTTGGGGTTCCATACAATGCATCTGATCTCAGACGCGCTATTAGAGAGGGTTGGGGCTCCTTACAATGCACCTGATCTCAGACGCTCTATTAGAGAGGGTTGGGGTTCCTTACAATGCACCTGATCTCAGACGCGCTATTAGAGAGGGTTGGGGTTCCTGCACCGGGTAGAGCTGCTCTGGTATATATCCGGCTCACATTTATGATGTATGAACACACTGACCACTTCAGGCACGTGGGCAACACATGTCCATCATCATGTAGTGCTCAGGAGACTTAGGGCTGGAGCACGCATGGCGGCCAGTGGCGGTGTTCATTGTTGAAACTACCACTGGCTGCGAAGCGCGGTGTTGTCGCCGCTGCTGGAGTCTTTCCAAACTGTGATTCCCGGCTGCAGCAGCGCGACGTCAGTTGCAGCCGCCATCAATGTCCAGACGTTTTCATTGGTTGCTGAAATTGCTGGGGAACGGGTTTATCATTGTATTTATTATTTATTCTCATTATTACATTATTTTTATTACATTATTTACCCACCGCCCGCCTGCGGAACATTCCGTCTGCTGGGGATGTTTACACATCTTCCAGCAGACGGCGCCGCGAAGCGCCACGTGTGCTCTTGCCCTTAGAGGATGGGAAATAGGATTGGATACAGAATTCATTATTCTTTTTTTGTTAAATCTTGCTCTAATCCCCACTGTTTGTACTTTATTTTCTGTATACTGTCATTTTGTGAAGCGCTGTGCGCACTGTTGGCACTAAATGAAAAATATATATGTACAAGTGTAAGCCTGGTGTATGTGAATGTGTAGGTGTCATGGCTTTGTCCTCACAGCAAGGTCTGGTAATGCCCCTCACCCTTCCTTCCAGCTCCCTTCCCATATTTATTCTCTTACACGATGAGTGCGACATACCCGGCCATGCCATACATTGTATCACATCGGCTGGGTGTTTGGCAGGGACCGGTGTGCACGGTGTGCCGGGCCTCTTACCTCCTCCAGAGCCGGCACCATCGCCGTGACATGCAGGGCCTCGTCCACCCTCGCGTCACGTCAGGGCCCAGTGTCTTCTCACGGTAGCAGTAGGTGATCCCGGCACTTTAACGGCCCAGCCGCTTTCCCCGGCAAGCACATTTAAACTTTGATTACGGAAGTTGGGCCTGGGAACTGCGTAGGGCCGGTGCAGTCGCATGGCACCACCATGAAGCCGGCAATATGATGTGACAGGGCTTGACCATGCCATATTATCGGATGTGTAATGTGTCTATTGAATGTCTTGTACACTACAGTTTCATGGGCCTTCATAAGCACCAAAGTCTCTAATCGGCAAGGCAGTCTTGTTCCAGACCAGACAGACACTGCACACAAGTAACAAGCACAAATCTTTGTTTTAATGTAAAACCCTCAACAACACAATGTACATGACACATTAAATATTCATAGTCTTGTGGTGCTATTTGGGGAAGCCGTGAACTTGAAAATGTTCCATTGATAAATCTTGGCACAGTCCGATTGGAAGTGTTCTTGGAGCCTGTGGTTCACCCCGGCTTTTTATAACTAAATGATGGTTATTGAGCCCTCCTCCGCTCCCTGATTTATATAATCACCGTGAACACGAAACCGGCGGTGTAAAAAGAAATATCACCCGGTTTGCTTTAGAGGTCCGTGTGTGCACTGCAGAGCCGGGGCGGCCAAATCCCAGTCCTGAAGGGCCACCAAATAGTTAGATGTTTTCAGGATATCCCTGCTTCAGCACAGGTGGCTCAGTCAACGACAGCTTCCTGTGCTGAAGCAGGGATATCCTGAAAACCTCTACATATTGGTGGCCCTTGAGGGCTGGGAGTTGGCCGCCCCGGCTCTGCAGGTAGTAGAGCAAGGTCCAATGGGGCAAATTCATCAAGTACCGATAAGGGTTGCCGGATCAGGTGTGCTAACCCTACCGGCACTTGATGAATCTGCCCCAATGAGCTTCTCTGCAGAACAGTTTTAGTATCTGATGCACACAGGTGAAAAGGGAGATTAGATTGTAAGCTCTTCGGAGCAGGGACTCCTAAAAAAGGGAGCTGCCATAGGAGTCACGTACAGTATAATCAATTAAAAGCAGGAACGTTCCTATATCATTTTAAACATAGCAGCATCTGAATCCGAAGGATATTCCTTCCCAATAGGACGTCACAAAATTATTTGACTCGCTCGACACGCTTTTAAAATGCAAAAAACATTGAAGGCGCCGGGATTTCTTTTTATTACGGCCACTTTTGCTGCAGGGAGAATTTGTGGAATATTTTATGGACTATATCACATGTGATCGCTGTATGGAGTGAGAAAGTCATTACATTCAGCATTGATAGTCTTTGTGCTAAGTACATTCACTATAAATAACAGTTGGTTGAAACACTGGTGGCCCTTCTATTTAAAAAAATATTTTTAAAAAAACGTACCGCTATATTTAAAATACACCAGCGCTGTTGAAATGTCGTTGATTCTCGCTCTTCTATTTAAGGCACTTTTTTTTTTTGATTACATAACACTGAAACTCTGAAACACTATTTTCTGTACTAAGCACCTACTTAAAAACCGGGAAAGTCCTGTTCGTTTTCCATTTGTGTTTCAAATCCAGCACCCTGTGTGACATTTGCAAGTCAATTTAAGTGTGTGCTAATGAACGAAAACAGAAAAATGGGGGATTGCCGGCGTCCCCAGGACCTCTTCCGAAAAGGAGACTGCATTAGGAATCCTCGTGCAGTGGGATACGCTGCTTGGAACCGGACTGCTAATACTACCCATTCTCTTAATACTTTCTAAATGTTGCATCTCGAGTGTTCTTTTTAAGGCCGGTGGGTAACCTAGGGATCCACAAAAGTGACTGCAATGTATCGCGTTCCTTTCGTAGTCAGGAGTCCTTCGTGGTAATGAGTTAATCGTCCTGGGTGCATTAAAGCCCAGCCTTTCCTTGGGGCTTGTACGGAGCAATTATAACGCAGGAATCTGCAGCCGCCTCCCTGCAACGTTAAAAATACATGTTCAGCGATAGGTAAAAGGACATTAGGTCATTTAGGTACCACGTTTTAATGTGTGCATGTATGTCTTTATTTATATAGCACCATTAAATGTACATAGCGCGTCACAGCAGTAATACACGTGGTAATTAAACAAATAATACAAATAACAGGTCATGGGAATAAGTGCATCAGACATAAAAGTAACATTGTGGAAGAGTAGTCCTTGCTCCGAAAAGCTTACAATCTAATTGGTAGGAAGGACGTATAGAGACAGTAGGAGGGAGTTCTGGTAAGTGCAGCTGCAGGGGGCCAAGCCTTATGTATCGTATTTAGTATTAGCCACGGGGCTACTCATATGCTTCTTTAAGCAAGTGTGTTTTGAGGTGGATCTTAATGGTGGATAGAGAGGGTGCTAGTTGGGTATTGAGGGGAAGGGCATTCCAGAGGTGTTAAGGCAGCGGTCTGTGCCTATCTCCCTTTTTCCCCCAATCCAACACGGTTTGGTTTTATTTTTCCAATCTAATGCTTTATTCAGGTTCAAATAAAGCCCACCCCATCGCCCAGTTACCATGGTAACCGCAGAAGACAGAGCCGAGGAAAGTACATTTTTAACATTAAGCTTTTCATTAAAGGATGTGCTTCTGGGGGGCGGTGGCGATTTCTGCTTTTAATTGGTTATTTGCCACGCAAGGGGAGGAATAAACGTCCCTACATTATCAGGGAGGCGGGGCAGCCAAGATGGTCCAAACACACCGCTTCATATCCACATTGTAAGTGACAACAACGAATTTATGGTCCTCTCAAAAATATTTTCCTACTTTTGTTTAAAGTGTGTGGTGTACTGCCCGACCAGCGGTCACAATGTGTGGTGTACTGCCCGACCAGCGGTCCCAGTGTGTGGTGTACTGCCCGACCAGCGGTCCCAGTGTGTGGTGTACTGCCCGACCAGCGGTCACAGTGTGTGGTGTACTGCCCGACCAGCGGTCCCAGTGTGTGGTGTACTGCCCGACCAGCGGTCCCAGTGTGATGGTACAAGAGGACTCTCTTACAATACCAGATGTTTGTATTATTTTTGTATTTTATTTTTTTTAAAGCTGTTCTATTTGAGCGGGGGGAAAAGAAAATGTAAAATGGGTCCCTTTTCCTCTTTATAGCTTTTTACCCCATAATTTCACCGATTTTGAATTTCTGGACATCAGCACATAATCCTGATGAAGGCATGGTGACCAGTGTCCAGAAAAATACAACGATGTGGTTATAGATAATAAATCACGTTATCCAGCGGCCAGTGTGATGGGGTCCTGCTATTTATTTTATTTTTGTACACACAGAGCACCACTTACATTTTTTTTTAATTGAATGATTTACAAAGTTACAATTCCACTAACTTAAAAAAAAAAAAAAAATAGCAATAAAAAAATAAATAACATTTTAATAAGCCTCCTTTTATTTACTCCATGTTTATTGCTTCCTCATATAGTCTAAATAGCGGTGCCCCAACGTTTAGTAATTATAGATTTTTTTTAAATCGCACACGGCCACTACTTTAATTTAACACGTCAACCGCTGTCATTGGAAGCCTCAGGAAAAAGCCTCAGGAAAAAACTGGCGCTAAAAAAGACCAACTTTATAAAAAATGTAAAAAAAATTGAATCATGTTATATCTTACTTAAATCTGCTGCTATTTTGTTTTTGTACCAGTGTTGCCCTAATCTAGTAACTGGGAGTCTGATCAATAACCCTCGTTGTCACTTGTCTCCCACTGTGTACAGCTGGGCTGTGGAACATGTTAATGCTATATCATCAATAATGGTACCCAGCAAATTCCGGACCTAACAGGGGGTTATTCATTATACTACAATAGTGCAGATCAGAGCAGTATTGCACGGAAGTGGATGGGAGTTTCTCTGCGATTGTGCCCTGATCAGTACTAGAACAATTTAATTAACAACCCCCATTGGGATCTCTTCCGCAAGGCGCAGGCAACACAATTTTAGCATCTTTGGTGCAGGTACATACAAGAAAAATAACTTTTCAAATGCATTATCTGGGGGGGTGGGGGGGGGTAGTGGAAGCTTGTGCAGAGGGGGGAGGGTGGGGGGGGATTAGCTTGTGCAGAGGGGGGAGGGGGGGGAAATTATCTTGTGCAGCGCAGGGGTACCTGTTGACCAGTGGGCATAGGACCCATCTGCACAGGAAGGGGGCCCCAGCCCCTCAGCCAATCCCAGTAGTCGCAACCTACTTGAAGTCTGGAACAAAATTCCAGGTTCGGCCGTGGTGTCCGGGACACTTGTCCAGGCGCCATCCTCCCACCTCCCAACCAGGTGGCTGCCCCGCTAGTAAGTGCTGATAAAAGGTTGCATACTGTAAGTACTCAGGCACTGACCTCATAATCTTTGCCCAAGCTGTTCAGAGCAATGTTGATGGTGAAGGTTGAAGCATCGTGGTGAGGAGAGAGCGACGGCTGCTCATCAGGTCTGTATCGCACTACAAAAGCCATCTCAAACAGTGCCTGCACGGATAAATACATATTGCATAGAACGATGCATACTGACAGAGAAATATATAATAATAATAAATATATTATATTATTATTGGGTTTTTTTCACTCAGAGCGCCATTTCCAGTATCCAAGAAGGAACTAAGCCGGTATTATAGCTCAACACTCAACCACAGTCTCATCTAAAACCAAAATGAATAGATAATGTTTATTGGGTTTACCAGAATACTACAAATAAAATATATAAAAAGATGGCGGGTGGCAGGGGTGAACTGCGCCTGTAAATGTGGGATGTGTTTTGTTTTTTTCAGAAGGATGGAAAGACACGGGTCCCGAGAGCTGAACTGCAGTAATTTCGGCTCAGTGAACCCCCTGGTTCTTAAGATACATACTGGGGAAAGGTAGTGCCTGTACTTCCGCATATTTAAATCCACGCCGGCCAATCGGAAGCTGCGATGTTGCGGCTTCCTCTTGGCCTGCGTAAGATGGGAGATTTGACCGGCCATTTTGTTTTCCCTGGAGGGAACATTACCAGTGCCACCTTTACAGGTATCTCGGGAACCAGACACACGATTCAGCTCCGGGGACCCCTGCTTAACAGCCATTTAAAAAAAAACATTTTTAAAAAGTTGAGCAGTGGGGCTGCTTCTGTAAAGACTGAAAAAAAAAAAGTATGGGGGAAAAAAAGTTACATTTTCTTTACTTTCACTTTGCAGAAGGGATTCGGGGAAAAAAAAATTAATATTTGTCTTTTTTCTCCCAACCCAATCTGAATATTGCCTATCCCTGTCAGGAGATCAACTAAAAAATAACACAAGATTCAGATTACAACATTGACAGATGTTTCCAGATAACCTTTCAGAACTGATTTAAAATGTGATTTTTATATAAATAATATTGCTGCCAGGTGGAGCGTCACCAGTTAACCCGCTGTGAGAGTCTTACCCTGGTGTAGTAGCCCGGAAACATTTTCTCTGTTATAGGGGCAATGAAGTCTAGTAGGAACTTTTGCCATTCCTTCTCATAGCCAACTTGGTTCATGTGAATGTCAATCGTTGGGACATTTTCATAGCCCCCTTGAAGTCTCTGATCCTAAAATACACACATAAAAGCAGATAAAGCAATCATGTCTTACACCTGGACAGCAATAGAATAACGGACAAAGACAATGCACCACATTTAGTTTAATTGCTGTATTGCTTTTAATGATTAATTGCAGCACGTTTGTCTCACGTAGGGATGTTGCCTGATTTTTAATACAACAGATTAGAGGTCTGTATTGCCTCATGTCCACTTGAACATGGACCGCTATACACATACACCCGCCGTAAACACTTCACAAGCACATGCTGTAGAATAATGTAGAGCATTAGCCAACGTAATTGACTCTCTCTCTCGAGTGAATAACGAAGGAAAAACATTCCCCTTCTTGAATGATACGTTTTACTATTCCCTTCAAGTCTATGGTTTGCCCGCTCCCACACCCTGTGAAGGAATCTTACGCCCACTCCTCAGGCAAAACAGGTGCGAGGGAAGGGAAATTGCTCAGCACACAGGGACAGCCCACACTTGGGGGTAACTGGAGAATGTGAGACCCTCATAAATCGTACAACGAAATACCTGCCGCTCAACAAGTGGGTTACATATCCCTGTTAGGGTCTTCTAATGGTGTATGCCATCTACACTCCATCTATTTGGAATAGCTTCATCACCACCAAGGATTTTAACTACAGTATGTTTCACTGCGCACACACACACACACAATATTTCTATGTAATAAAATAACCTTTATGTTATATTCTGTTGATCCACTGGGATGGCCCTATGAGGGGACACCAATACCCCTGGATTAAGATTTATCCATTACATGTTATTTCCCGAGTGCATAACAATCGGGATTCTTTTGGGCCGATTCTCTTTCTGATCAACCTTTTATGTATGAATGTGAGACCCTCCAAGTTTCAGCAATTCACGCTCACAAACCGAACACTGGAAAATGATTTACATTTGCCCAAAGATGTCATTGTTATTTTTTATTTTGTAGGCCGCATTTACTTCGGTTTATTGTGGCAGACCATCTTTGGTTAACGTTTAAACTAGGGGTGATAACACCTCCCCTGCTTCTATGGCAGACACGTTTTTTCCCTGACTAAAATGCTTGCAAGTGGATACCAGGAAGCGGATAATTAAACTGCTGATACCGACCCCGACGGTGGCCCCACTTCTTGATGGGTTGAAACACTGAAATCACAAGACTTCCAATAAAATGCACTTTTTGGCATCCTGGTGTGGTTCCTGGTGTGGTAAGCACACTTTTTGCTTTATGAAACACAACAGGAATGTCCCGGGCCTCAGATTATGCCTGCTGCTTATATTCCAATTCACTTGGAAGGTTCGGGACCGCTGACAGAGTCCAGCATGCTCCGTAACATGTCTCTCAAGTATTAATTGAACTTTATTACTTGTGTAAATACCCACCCATTTCTAGGACAGATGTACGAGCAGCAGTCTGCGATTATCGCCATCTTTTTTTTTGTACCACTGTTTGTCCTTTTCCCGTTTTTTTTGTTGTTTTTTTTTTAAATCGGAGGCTTTATTTAGGAGATATACGCCTTTGTATACCGAGTGTCTGGGGGATTATAATGGAGCTCAACCCACAGCACATTGCAGTCCAAGGGTTACCATGGTAACCTCAGAAGCTAGACCTTAAGAAAAATCATGATTGTTAACACTAGAATGTTTAAAAATAAATAAATTAAAGAGCAGGACGCTCGGGGTGGGGGGCGACAAGATACTAACATGTATACTTCTGGGGGAGGGAGGGGGTGATTGCTGCTTTAAAAAGCAAGCTTGCAAATCCATGGATATGTCACTAAAGTTGACTACCCGCTCAAACCAAAAGACGCTCTAGAATTATTATAATATAGAAAATCTAAGGTGCAGAGGGGTACAACAATGCGTGCCGGTATTTACTGCCAAAGGGGCTTGCAGAGAAATTGGTCACAGGCCACTTTGGCTGTATTTATTTATAAAATATTTTACCAGGAAGTAGTACATTGAGAGTTACCTCTCGTTTTCAAGTATGTCCTGGGCATAGAGTTAAGACAAATAATACATGGTTACAAATACAGTTACACAAATGAACAGGGTATACATTATATACAAGACATTGCATGCACAGTTAAAGAAAATATATATTATGGGCGTATGTAACAGTTACAGACCAGGTTAAAATGTGAGACAGCCTTAGATTTGGAAGAACTTAAACTGTAGGTGGCTGTGAGAGTCTCTGGTAGGTTGTTCCAGTTTTGGGGTGCACGGTAGGAAAAGGAGGAACGGCCGGATACTTTGTTGAGCCTTGGGACCATGAACAGTCTTTTGGAGTCTGATCTCAGATGATAAGTGTATAGGGATAACTGATGATAGCCATGGAGTTCCCACAGATTGCACGCAAAGTACATATGGTACATATAATGGGGTGATCCAGTAATCACAATATTCCTGAGATGAGTTGTATCGATGTATACCTCACATGTACCTCCAACAATGAATTTAACGTACGGAAAATGCAAAATCTCCCACTTTATACGTTGAAAAAATAATAATGTTTTATTATAAAGACTTCCACGCGAGTGATAATTTATTTACAGTGACGGTTAAAAATCCCCATTGGTGAGTCCGCTGGCTACTACCAACCAGTAAGGTAAGTACTGTATGTAAATAGGTTATGGTAGTAACGCTATGTATCCGGAAAGGAACCGGCGGGTTTAGTAGTACTTACAACTTAAGATATTCTTGCCCTAAGTTTAAACCATGATATTAGGTCCAATGCGTATATAAGGGGCCTATAATAGTATACAAAAAAAGAGGGAACACAGCTGTGTCCCAACAAAGTATTCCTCTTTGAAGATTTACAATAGTGACCGTGTGGAGGCTATTATAATAGTGTTTCAAAGTAACACAAACATAGAACACAGTGATTGTTGAGCTGAATAACCAATTTAACCAAGAATGCAGGTGTCTATATATGATAGCATACTATAGGAATATATGAGCAGGATAACCGCTATAAAGGAATATGTAGAGCCTATATAGCAGCATTCATTTAGAGCATTCTTCTAAGCGTTATATTGCTGCGGAGGTATAAAAGCGCACAGGACACGGCTGTCGCTATAAGGCAGCGCACACAATCTCCGCTACAAAAGAGCAACACATTGTGATAATTCTCAGCATTCTCTAAATAATATGTGCGGTGACGTCGGAAGCGGGAGGTGTCCGGCATCGGAACAACATCGCGACCTGGTTGTGTGGCGGTGTTTTTGCTACACACAATTTCTATTTAGCGAATGCGGAGAATTATCACAATAGCAACATGTGACAGCCCACACTTGTAGCGGAGATTGTGTGCGCTGCCTTATAGCGACAGCTGTGTCCTGTGCGCTTCTATACCTCCGCAGCAATATAACGCTTAGAAGAATGCTCTAAATGAATGCTGCTATATCGGCTCTAGATATATCTTTATAGCGGTTATCCTGCTCATATATTCCTATAGTATGCGATCATATATAGACACCTGAATAGCTATTCTTGGTTAAATTGGTTATTCAGCTCAACAATCACTGTGTTCTATGTTTGTGTTACTTTGTAACACTATTATAATAGCCTCCACACGAACACTATTATAAATCTTCAAAGAGGAATACTTTGTTGGGACACAGCTGTGTTCCCTCTTTTGTATACTATAATACAGCGGTGCGCAAACTTTTCAGTTCACGCCCCCTGTGTCTGTGCTCTCCCTTGCCTGCGCCCCCCCCGTGTCTGTGCTCTCCCTTGCCTGCGCCCCCCCGTGTCTGTGCTCTCCCTTGCCTGCGCCCCCCGTGTCTGTGCTCTCCCTTGCCTGCGCCCCCCCGTGTCTGTGCTCTCCCTTGCCTGCGCCCCCCGTGTCTGTGCTCTCCCGTGTCTGTGCTCTCCCTTGCCTGCGCCCCCCGTGTCTGTGCTCTCCCTTGCCTGCGCCCCCCCCCGTGTCTGTGCTCTCCCTTGCCTGCGCCCCCCCGTGTCTGTGCTCTCCCTTGCCTGCGCCCCCCCCATGTCTGTGCTCTCCCTTGCCTGCGACCCACCCGTGTCTGTGCTCTCCCTTGCCTGCGCCCCCCCCGTGTCTGTGCTCTCCCTTGCCTGCGCCCCCCCCGTGACTGTGCTCTCCCTTGCCTGTGCCCCCCGTGTCTGTGCTCTCCCTTGCCTGCGCCCCCCCCCCGTGTCTGTGCTCTCCCTTGCCTTTGCCTGTGCCCCCCCCGTGTCTGTGCTCTCCCTTGCCTGCGCCCCCCCCGTGTCTATGCTCTCCCTTACCTGCGCCCCCCCCCGCGTCTGTGCTCTCCCTTGCCTGCGCCCCCCCCCCCGTGTCTGTGCTCTCCCTTGCCTGCCCCCCCCCCGTGTCTGTGCTCTCCCTTGCCTGCGCCCCCCCCCCCGTGTCTGTGCTCTCCCTTGCCTGCGCCCCCCCGTGTCTGTGCTCTCCCTTACCTGCGCCCCCCGTGTCTGTGCTCTCCCTTGCCTGCGCCCCCCCCCGTGTCTGTGCTCTCCCTTGCCTGTGCCCCCCCGTGTCTGTGCTCTCCCTTGCCTGCGCCCCCCCCCCGTGTCTGTGCTCTCCCTTGCCTTTGCCTGTGCCCCCCCCGTGTCTGTGCTCTCCCTTGCCTGCGCCCCCCCCGTGTCTGTGCTCTCCCTTACCTGCGCCCCCCCCGTGTCTGTGCTCTCCCTTGCCTGCGCCCCCCCCCGTGTCTGTGCTCTCCCTTGCCTTTGCCTGTGCCCCCCCGTGTCTGTGCTCTCCCTTGCCTGCACCCCCCCCGTGTCTGTGCTCTCCCTTGCCTGCGCCCCCCCCCCGTGTCTGTGCTCTCCCTTGCCTGCGCCCCCCCGTGTCCGTGCTCTCCCTTGCCTGCGCCCCCCCCGTGTCCGTGCTCTCCCTTGCCTGCGCCCCCCCCCCTTCTTACCTGCTCGAGTTGCACTCGTCATATGACGCAGCGACATTTGAAGCCGCGTTGTCATGGCGACGCGTCACTGAAGAGCCGGCTGAGAGCAGGTAAGGGAAGTTGCAGAGGCCTCGCGCCTCCCCCCTCATTTAATTTACATGCCTGGGGGAAGAGCGTGGGGGCTCCGCAACCACCGCGCCCCCCCTAGAAAATCCCGTGCCCCCCAGTTTGCGCGCCCCTGCTATAATAGACCCCTTATATACGCATTGGACCTAATATCATGGTTTAAACGTAGGGCAAGAATATCTTAAGTTGTAAGTACTACTAAACCCGCCGGTTCCTTTCCGGATACATAGCGTTACTACCATAACCTATTTACATACAGTACTTACCTTACTGGTTGGTAGTAGCCAGCGGACTCACCAATGGGGATTTTTAACTGTCACTGTAAATAAATTATCACTCGCGTGGAAGTCTTTATAATAAAACATTATTATTTTTTCAACGTATAAAGTGGGAGATTTAGCATTTTCCATACGCTAAATTCATTGTTGGAGGTACATGTGAGGTATACATCGATACAACTCATCTCAGGAATATTGCGATTCCGTGATTACTGAATCACCCCATTATATGTACCATATGTACTTTGCGTGCAATCTGTAGGAACTCCATGGCTATCATCATTTACGAGAAGACGCCTCACAAGGAGGAAACACGCGATGCACCGCCGTCAGAACAAATGGAAGGCTGGTCAGCTGACTGTGAAAAAACTTTATTGCTCCCAATGTAGAGCTAGCACACTTTGACGCGTTTCAGCCAATGGGCCTTTGTCAAAAAGTGAATAGCAGCTCGCAGACCGCACATGATATAGCGTGTTCAATCATCTACACCTGTCACTCCCTCGTCACCAAGGTGAAGAGCCGGTGTGTGATGAACACAGAAATATCCACTGACACATTGAGTGAGTTAAAAACATATATACAGCGATTCACCTGCCCTCCACTAGCAACATAAACAATCCGAAATCGTGTAGAGGAGATGATAAAGAACAGGGCAGGCTTTATAACGTTAATGAATGGTTAAAAACAAATTAGTTACATTGGTAAGCATGAATCCTTGTATAGAATAAACTTAATAT